>NC_060005.1:5421875-5722812 GCF_912999745.1 Papilio machaon
CGTATGCTGCATATTGTTACGTGTTTGAGAATAAGTTTCAATCGAGCACCGCAATGCGCTCCACGGCCTCAGCAAATTGTGTAGTCAGAGTCACAGAGAACTGGCAAACTCGAGAACGCTACCGATCGTGTTATGAATACACAATCTAACAACAACTTTGAACATTTTTCAATTGATATTATTTCAAACTAAGTTATCATAGAAATGGACACGAATACCAACGGAATTGTTATGAAATAAATTAAATTGTTCCATAATTAGAGTATTATTTTTGGTTAGTTTATTCTTTAAATAATCCTGTAACAGATAAAACAAGATAATAAAGTATTTTAAAGCTTTGTTACAATAATACAATGTTTCATACAATTTAAAGTTAAATAGCAAATTTATTCTCGGTTGCATTTGCCAAAATGTAGCTGATAAGTTAAAATTTAAAGCAAACCCACCGGCTTATTTAGTACAGGGCAGGAAAACCGTTATACTCAACTCTTTGTATATAAATCTTTTAAATTACTCTTTATAGGGATCATAAGTACAACTTGGTGCCTGACTTACCCAATTATATTTGCCAAATGGTGGCAAATTAGTAATTTGAGGCGAGAGTTTCTTCCAGTAATGAACATATTAACCCGATGCCTTTTACAAAAATAATATAAGGTTGAAATTAATTGCTCGAATGATTGCAGGATAATTTAATGTTTATTTTATTTTTGATTAATCAAATTTTATTCTTTATTTTAATCATATTTTTCTTTTAATCATATTTTATCTGGCTATTTTATTATAACCATCACTAGTCTAAACGACTTGAGCGATTTGATACTTTAAAGTAGAGGTACTAAGGTTTAATACTCTAAAATCAATTTATATTCGATTAATACTATTCCTGATTTTTTTACAGTAGTACTTGTCAGAAGATTTTATTTATCAAACCAAATAATTAAAAATAAATTTTAAAAACAATTTCCTATCACCTATTCATCGCTTTTGTATGGAAAAACGTTAATGAACCAGTAGCTAACAAACAGTTTTTCAAAAGCCTTTATTACCAAGTGACGTTGCGAAATTGAAAAAAAATAAAAAGGAAAACAAAGAACTTAACGCTATTCGATAGTGATTTATGATATAGTTTCAGTTACAAAAAGAACTTTCAGAGTTCCCGCCCGTTATTAATAGTTTAAAAATGGTAAGCAAGTCTTTTCGTACCACTTCCTGGTCTTTTTAAAGCCTTTTCGCTCATTAATGTTTTTTCATAAAAAAAATTATAACCTAAAGTCTCTTTTATAGCGACATAATGAATCTGCAATAAGATTTTGTACATTTTTTTTATATCATAAGGTGGCCAACGAGCAAGCGACCTGGTTCGCTGAAATAGCGAAGTTACCGCTACCCATAGACACCCGCAATTGCAGATGCATTGCCTACCTTTAATCAACGGAGAAGGGGACCCACAGAAAGAAAACATTTTCTTTCACTGTGTCCCCTTCTCCGACGATTCCCCGAAAAGAAAACAGCGTATAGCTTTTAAGGCCGGCAACACATCTGTGCTTCTTTTGTTATTCTAGATCTCTATGTTACGAATCATTTCACGAGAGACGATCTTCTACTTGTTTGCTCCCTCCTGTTAAAAAAAAACTACATCTACTCGTATACATAAAATAATTTAAGATTCATCATATAAATGCAAATGTAATGCTTTAAGTAATCCGTTTTACAAGGAAATTTAAATTATCAATTCTGTTTTTTTATATCAAAATGTCTTTAACAGGATCGCGGCAATTGTCTTCATTGCGGTGAAAATTCTTTCCATATCTTCGAGGTATTTTAGGGGAAGAATTAATGAGCAATTCAATTGTGATAATAACAAAAGCTTTTGTGATTTACGCAGCTCCATCTGTAAGTGAGCTACAGATAATTAGGAAACTGTTCGAATTAATCTTTTATAATTTTGTGCCTATTATAATTTTTTATAGCCTGGCCAGGAAAATGAAAATCTTCTCTCTTATTGCGGAAAACTTATTGGACTAATACTTACGTGATTTCTTTAATTCGCTCAATAATAATTTTATATGCTGCAACACTCACAACGTTTTTTCTGTTATTTTGTAATAATTCTTCTTTCTTCTTAAAAATGTGCTTTAATTTTTGTTACAATCTATCGCATTTTTTTATTTAAAATATTTTTTTCTTTAACTTACTAAGTACTAGCTGTCGCCTAAGACTTAAATTATGGATTTAAAAAAAAAAATAAGTAGCCTATGTGTTCTTCCAGACCATGTTCTACATCTATATCAAATTTCATCGAGATCAGTTAAGCCGTTCAGGTTCATTCGCATTTATAATATTGGCATGATATCTGTACAGAATATTTAGCGAGGGACGATATTCCCTTTTTGTACGACTTCTCCTAAGATTATAGATAGGTAAGGCATCTATCTGCATTTGCGGTTTCCTATGAGCAGCGATCAGATATTTTGGCGAAATAAAGTGCCGCCTTATTCGTTTACCACCATATAATATATAAAAAATATATAACCATATAACATATACATAAGTCTGTACAAAAAGGTGTTACACAAAAGCTAGTGTTACATTTTAGATATTAACTGTATCAGTATTCATAGCAGTATCTGAATCGTATTCGTGAAAGTTTACCAGTTTGTTGTGACTACACAATTTAGTGAGACTTTGGAGCGCATTGCGGTGTACAATTGAAACTTCAATATGCAACATAATACATTCAAATACTTTTGAAATTTATGAACAATGTACTTTTCTGTGTATTAAGTCTGAACTTTCGTTTTTTTATATCGAAAGGCAAACGAGCGACAGGCCACCTAAATAGTGTGTGTGCCATTTAAAGTTTTTTAGATTTTAGAATTTAGTAGATTCATTGTTGTAAATAGAGACGTTACTGTAACAATAACAGGGAGCCTAGTACAAATATTTGTGACAATTGCCTTCGTATCATCATGGTTAATTATATCAATATTAGTATGAGATTTTTAGTGTACTGTACACCCAATAGGGGTGCTGCACAAAATTTAATACAAAATTTGTCGATCACGATACGATGGCTTATCACAATTATTCGTGCTAAGCCAACAGCAAATAAAATTCGGCAACAAATAAATGCTAAAAGATCTAAGCATATGTGCATGCTCTTTGAAAAAAAAACCTCGCCTTTGCATATTTTATATTCTACATATTAAAACTAGCTACCACCCGCGACTCCGTCCGCGCGCAGTTAAAAAAAAAAAAAATAGAAAAATAGATGTTGGCCGATTCTCAGACCTACTGAATATGCTCACAAAATTTCATAAGAATCGGTCAAGCCGTTTCGGAGGAGTACGGGAACAAAAACTGTGACACGAGAATTTTACGAGTATATATTAGATTATGTTAATTAATCTGATTTGAAATTACTCTTTGTAATTTGTAAGTCATAAGTTCCACTTTATGCCTTCATTACTCATTAAGATTTTGCAAAATGTTACGAAATTCAAATCGAGAAAATTCCTTTTGGAAATTTACATTTGAAAATAAATGTTGATTTCTGTGTTATTGCTACAATTTTTATCAATTCCTTTGAGCTTAATTATTCACTGGTACCCAAAAATTAAATGTACAGATTTTTTCAAAAATGCTTCTCACTTCAATTTTTTTATATCATTAATGTAATAGAATAAAATACAAAAATAAGAACTGAGCATCCAGAAGTCTTTCAAAAATTGGTTTTACCTCGCTGTGACGAAATATGGGTCATGGATTTGTGAGGCGTCTGTACCTATCCCATCTTATTCTATAAAGAAATAGAGAATAATACGACATCCATTGATGCTCAAAATATTATAGAATTTATATACAATTTTATATGTACCAGCGTTTCTAATTCAGTAATTTAATACGCTGCTTCATTTTTTCGGGAATATTATGAATTAAAGTACGAACTTCAATTAACACTAAATTTAAATCATTTCAAAAGTAATGTTATAATAATGAAAATTAAAAATAATCTTTATTCCTTTGTAGCCGTTAATCTGAAAATGAATTATCGCCAATTTAAGAAGAACAAAAAACAATAAAGAGCAGTAGCTAATGTAATTAATTTAATAAATTCTCAGCGAGCAAGCATTGTTGCGGAAAATACATTAACGTGTAAATTCTGGGCGCGAAATTTACGTTAAAATAATTTCCAGGATAGGAATTTAATTTCTTGAATTCCCCACACGACGTCAGGTAAGTCACGGCACATGAGAATGCGACACTATGAGACGCACTAGTTTATATTTCGTTTTAAACAGGAATTTGAGATCATTATTTTAGGTTAATTTACAATTAATTATAGTACATTTATCATTAATGATAAATAAAATGATGATTCAATGTTATCACAGTGTTCTTTTCGCCACACTATTTACTAACTGTATTTTTAATTTATTTATTTATTTGACAAGTACATAAATAATTAGTTGTGAACCTATGACATATAATATGTTTTACCAGAAACTTTCTTACAATAATACTATGTACTTGTTTCTGTCAATATGTATATATTAAAAAAAAATCAAACACGAAAATTCATTCTTATGAATAAGTAATCTAAAACAACAAAAAAAAATAACTTACTATCTTAATAATATTAAAAATTTTAGTGTTTAGATGGATGGAAGATCATCAGACTTCATCAACAGATCTTGATTAAATTTAGCACAGATGTAGAACATAGTCTGGAAGAACACATAGGCTATTAAGTTTTTTTTTTTTAATTCCGCGCGGGAGACAGCTAGTCATGTAATAATAAATCGGTATTTTTTTTAATAAAAGTCATACATCATTAGACGTTATTTTAATACTTTGGTCCCATAAATTATGTTAAGTTATATAGCATTCTTGAATACAAATATCCTCTGAAAGTTTTTTTCCTCTTATATTCAATTAGATAAACATTAAATTCCCTTAAGTAAACATATTCCTATAATAACAGGGACAAATAATTTATGGAAAGAGAGAATATTTTGTAGAATTAACTGTGCCCGGATTTCTCTTGAGATTTCATACGAATTTGTTTTGTTAAGGAAAACTAAATTGTATACCTTCTTGCAAATTTTTTATATTGTTTTTGTATCAATTACATGTGTTTTCAAAAATTGTAATAAAAATACAAAAATGGAAGTTAAGAAATTCAACGAAAGTTTTACGTAAATTCATATCTCTTTAAGTAAAATTAATGTAATAATGCATAAATTTAGTCCTCTTTCCCTTAACATCCTTTTCTTTTGACGGAGGAGGGGAATCATAAGAAGGGGAAATATGATGTATCTGTGAGTCTGTCGATTAGAGGTAGGCAACTCATCTGAAATTGCGGATGTATATGAGCAGCGTCGCGAGGTCGCTTCGCTATTTCGGCGAATTCTGGTGACAGCTCGCTCGTAAGTAGAAAGACTTCGAATGAAACATTTATTGTCACCTCCTACCTTAAAAAAACTATTGAACATTTACTCTTACGAGTTAAATCAATAAATTGTGACAGACTGAATATCCACAATATACATTAAATTATTTGTTACCATTCCATTATTGTTTTAACAATGGATTCATAGAACTATCAAAATAAAACAAAAGCCATCAACGAATATAGATCATTATTCCGTGGACTTGACATCGTCATATCAAAAAGGAAACTAAGCGCAGTTCGAGCGTCGGATTTTGAAGGAGACCCTCTGGTCAGTGACATTGATTAACGACTTGAAAGGCCGTCAGTTCAAAAGAGAATGATATACCTCTTCGAAAAATTCGAATTCAGTATTTAACGTCTACATTTCTATCGATTTCCTTGTCGAAATAGTCCCTTACATATCATGTTATAACTAACAAAGTATACTCGAAATATAGGTAAAGATATTACGGACAATTAATTACTCTTAGTAATATAAGCTCTAATTACTACGTAGAATCGTTGTGTGGCTACTCAGGCAGACCCTTAGTGTAGACTAAGGATACATAAGAACAGTAAGTATTAAAGGATGTTTGCAAATAATAAAACATTTGAGGTTTGTATGAAGAAAGTTTATTGCAGTTTTTGTGAACCTACTGTTTTCAAGAATTACTTAATGTGATAAATTCATTTACTGGCATCCGTCTACCTTTTGATTAACATACATGCTCATTAAATTATCAAACGGCGCCCACAGATTTTCAAGCTCATTTAGTAGCTGAGTTAAGTAGGACTTAACACACGCCAAATGAGAAGCATTTCCGCTCGCTCAAAACTTCTATTTCCTTCACAAAAAAAAAGATGCATTTTCCAGTCAGTGAACAAAAGTAGAATTGTTTGAATACATTAATTTCTAGAGAATTCCAATGTTAGAGATATATAGAAAAATCTTTCTTTTATAAAAAGGTATACAACTAAAGAACACATAAGCTACTTAATACGTTAAGTCTATGTGTTCCAGACTACGTTCTACATCTGTGCCAAATTTCATCAAGATCCGTTGAGTCGTTCCGGAGTAACCTTCAAACAAACATCCATCTAAACATTCGCATTTATAATATTAGTAAGATAAAATTACTTGTATTGCGTAGGTACATTTAGTAGGCTTTATTAATCCCGTAGGCGTATTAAAATAGCTCTAAATGTATCATTTTCAAATGTTTTCAAATTACTCATGTAAATTGCCCTTCAAATGGCTTATAAGTGCTAGTTTATATTCTCTTCACCCAATTATATTGCCAAATGGGCTATAGCTAGTGCCAAATTATGAGAGTATTATTATATACTAGTTTATTGTCGTAATAATTTTTAAGTAAAGGTTAATTTGTGAAGTCGCAAAATAGGAACATAATACAGATTATTTAGTGTTGCCACTTTAGTATTATAGATTACTAGCTGTCGCCGCGACTCCGTCCGTGCGGAATGAAAAAAAAACACAATAAATAGTCTATGTGTTTTTCCAGACTATGTTCTACATCTGTACCAAATTTCATCAAGATCCATTGAGCCGTTTCGAAGATACCTTTAAACAAACAAACATCCATCCATCCATATAAACATTCGCATTTATGATATTAGTAAGATTTTGATTATTCTGTAACAGATAGTCTCATGTTTACATTTATTTTTCAGTTGACATAATGTTGGCTAAGCCTTTCCAAGGAAATTATTAGTACAAAGAGTACAGCCAATTTTTTTTTAATAATTGGTTTCATAATTAAGTTTTGTGGCAAAAAAATTGATAAATATTTAAACCCAGTCGGCCTTCGTCGGTAGTAGTTGGTGTTTTAAAATAATATTATAAATACCATCAGACAACGTTATATTTATTTGAATGACGTCCTACGGATGCTGAATATGCAATTAATTGTCGCTACAAGGATCGTCTGGATATAAGGACAACTTGTTACTGTAAAATGTAATGAATAACGTGAGTATGTTATTTTAATGAACATTTTTTCAAAAAGGGTGGTAAAAATAATTCGAGTCGAGCTTTGCAAAGGAATATTTATAATTATTTTACGGTATATTTTTTTTTATTAAACGTATGGTTATTTACTTTTACAGTAATTTGACATGTATAGACTGAGCCCGATGGCCCGATGGCCGATGGCTGGCCGATGGGGCCGCAAAGTACTGGAATGGCGGCCACGTACAGGTCGACGCAGCGTGGGGAGGCCTCCCGCACGATGCACCGATGATCTGGTCAAGGTTATAATTAATTAAGGTTATTAATATCCTGGATGCGGGTTGCACAGGACCGATCATTGTGGCGATCTTTGGGGGAGGCCTATGCCCAGCAGTGGGCGTTACGAGGCTGAATGGATGGATGGAAGGATGGAAACTGAGCCCGCTACAACACGTAAATCGAGACGCTGGTGGGTGCGCGGAACATCATCGGAGAAGCCAAAGCTCATAGACTCCGATAGCTGGGTCACCTTATGAGGATGGGGTATGATCGGAAAGCCAAAACAGCGTATCTTCAGACCCCGATTGGAAATTATATACCGTTTACTAATTTAAGCTAAAAAATAAAATAAAGAATTACTGAATAAAATATAAAATAATAATCACTATTTATAAATTAACCTTTCTTTAGGATCTTCGTTTAGGCTTTAGGATTTTATAAGAAAAGAGTAATTTTGGATTCCGATTTTGATGTTTTTGATCAATAAATACTTATCTTTCTTATTTCATTTCTCTGAAGAAGAAACAAGCAAGAAATTAAAATTGCGTCATGTTCTTGAATATGAAACCACAATGTTTATGGTTGTAGTTTGTTTAACAAGCGTGTTGTCGTTGCTTACATTGTTATGGCTTCGTCCAAAGAAGGGGAAGCTCGTATTACCCTTTTTAAGAGAACACGGCAATGTAATAAAAAGAGATATTCATGTTTAACATATTGTTATAACATATAACTATATATTTTATGCTGTGTCATAAGTATTTTAATATTTAATACTTAAGATACTAGGTTAAGTAACATAAATTTAATTTTTAAGACACTCTGAAAACTGATTTCTTTGATCATATATACATATTGAAAAAATAAAAGTGTACGTAATTTAGAGAAAATATAATTTACTTTTAGTACATATAATATATGCGTAGATTATAATGAAAAACCATTTTTTTTATTGTTGTCTTTCTGTCTGTCTTTCTATGTTTCGGGTAATCTCCGAAACGGCTTAACCGTTTTGACAGGACTTGGACGAGAAGGTAGCTGATGAATGCAAGCATAATCAACTTTTTGTTAAATTCTGCGTGACAAAGTCGCAGGCGACCACTAGTCATAAATATAGTTTTTGAAATCATTTTGTTACATCATTTGTCACAGAAATACTTCGCATTGTGGATACTAATTTAACTTCATTCTTTTATTAATTTGCATTATATCGAAATAGTTTCATAAAAAGCAATTCATAAGATCCTTGCCCACTTTCTTTGACAATTTATCAAATCTCTCTTGCACGAATAAACTTACGGATTCAATGGGCGTAAGAAAATGGCGGTGTCATCTCAAAGGGAGTGTCCTTGAAAGCCTTCATGTGTTATACGACAGAAATTTTAGTCATATTTAATATTGTCTACAACATTTGCTATTCAATAGTTTTATAAAAAAAAATAGCCTGATGATTGTGCTTGATACTGCTGTATAAATAATATAAAGCAAAACCTACGAAAGCTAATTCAAAACTAGGTCGCCGTTAAACGTTGTGGATAATGGTAAATTTGTACAAAGATTATTTTACTTCTTTCTAAAATTACAAATGCGAATGAATGGATGTTTATTTGAAGGTAACTCCAAAATGGATCAATAGATGTCGATGAAATTTAGCATAGATGTAGAGCATAGTCTGGAAGAACACATAGGTTACGAATTAAGTTTTTTTTATTCGCGCGGACGGAATCGCGGGCGACGGCCAGTCTGAATCAAATACTCTCTTCTGTTCCTTGCACTTTGTTAGTTGTGACATATAGAAGTTGTAAATATCAATATTGTTATATTGTTGAGTAAAACCAATATCTTTTTCATTAGTGTCCGATAAATCAGTATTTTTGAGGTCAAGGTTCGCGTTCGATGGGATACAAGTGACTTCGTTGCAATTCACTAATTACTGCGTAAAGAGTAACAGAGTTCTGTCTAGAGCTAGAGAGTTAATGTTGAAACAAAATAAATTCAAATATTAAAATGTATTTTAAAACAATTAACAAAACTTATATTTATTACATTCGTTAATCCGAAAATAACTGAAGAAAGTTTGACATCAAATTTTTAAACTATAGCGTAATAATTAATTAATTAATTTTAAACAATTTAATTTATAGCGTAACATAATAGCAAAAAGTAATAAATTAAACACTGTTAAAAATAACAAACTCTTACTGAATTAATATTTTATTTGATGCCAGTAAAATAATTTATTTACTACGAATGTCAAGTGCTAAGAGCGAGTCAAGAAATGAAATATTTATTTTTATTTAAAACGACGTAAAATACTATGTTTCATTGAAGATATTTTAAAACAGTAAGTTGACGCTAGAGAAATCCTCGAGTGAAGTTTCACACGCTCATACTGTGGCTTTAACAGAAATTGTATTAGCTAAAATTTATATCAGGAAAATTGAAAGTCGCTTAAAACCATGTGTTTTAGATAATATTACAGAAATGAAATAAAATGCTCAAGAAAATAAAAAGCAAATGGTTTTATTCAAGGAAAACCGTAAATTAAAGAGATTGAATTATGTCGGACAAATCAATGATTAATGGGACAAAGATGTCTGTTTGTAACGTTCCAATTGTTTGGCCCAGCTTTAAGCCTCCTAAAATTTATTTGCAGACGCTTGCCTTTGAAATTTTCTTTATTTAAGAATCCATTCATTTCATTTTCATTTTGGTTTCGCTTCGAAAACCCTGCATTTACTATGGCTTAAAACATTTTGGCCACAGTGTAGAAAAAACAACATTTTAAAATAGGATGATGGATATGACAATATATTTTTGTCTATGTTCCAACGAGAAGTTAACGGAATTCGTGTCAAAAAAACTAAGAATTAATTTCTGGAATGTTCTTAAAAAAATTTATTTATATCATAAGGTGACAAGAGAATACGCTCAAACAGAGAAGCGACTGTTGGCAATAGACATTTGCAATTGTAGATATGTTGCCTACATTAATCGACGGAACAGGGGACTCACAGAAAGAGAATATATCCCTTTCCTAAGCGTGCCCACGATCACTTCCTATTCCCATCCCTTCCTTATAAAAATGGTGAGAAGGCAAAGAGGATTAAAAGTAACTCTTTGATTGACCAATAATAACTATTGTGCCAATTTACAGCAGTAATGTCTATAAACTTTTAATTATTGGAGGATGAACCCTAAGGTATAATTATATACGAAATTTACAAGCACAAACTATTAACATATTCTATGAAGCCAGTTATTGAATGTTTTATAGATATAATATATGTATATGTCAGTGGGCAATAAAGTTCTTATTAGACCTCACCCTTTAATATAAATTCAAAGCCATTAATTCGACTAACTCAATAACTCGCATGATGATAATTGATAGTTGTGTACACGCAAACGGGTGGGTTAAATTACATGTTGGTAGTTAAGGCGAGTGCGAGTACTTAAACATCAAATTGTAGAAATGATAGAGCTCTGGGTATTAATCTATTTTTAATGCTTAAACTGCACGTGTTTGGAATTGTATCGATAAAGGAAGAGGAGGTTTTGGTGAAAAAAGTTTTACTATATGGTGATAAGTAGCTGGCTGGAAAATTACTCTTATTCTATAGAATTATTTGGCGAAGTAATTTTGATAAAAAGTTTATTTTTAGGTAAGGTTATTTTTCATAAAAAAAACTGAACTGTAAAATTTCTGAATTCTTTTAATTTAGATTTAATACTTATTGTAAAAATTACCATCGAATATCATTACAATGTTTCGCCAGTCACCAGTTTTTCTTTTTAAACACTAAAGATGTTATAAACAATCGAACTACAAACATCGATTTTTCATTTTAGATGATTTCGATGATTTTAATTGAATTCCATACCGATATAATAAGGAATAAGGTTACCTATGAAGCTAAAATTATCTGTTAATTTAAGACTTAATCTATTAATTTTAGCTTAGAAAGAATTTTATCTACTAAATTGGACCACTTATTACATTTATTATTACAAATTTTGTCGATGAAAATACAATGACGATTGTTACAAATATTCGTGCTGTGCCCACTGTAAACATAACAAAGTTTTCTTTGGGACAAAGAAAGTCACAAGCACTAAGCTACGATGAAATATTAATAAGGCTAGACGTTGAAATTCCAAAACAACTTCCTTCTTTAACACAACATGTCTTTTTTATTTGACATTTAACATGACACATAAAACATTTATGTAATAAATAATGATGCTTTGTCATATATATAAAACCTATATACATGGAGTGTTTCATACAGGATTAACGTCTAATCGTGACTCTATTTTCGAAATGACACTTTGTATTATAAAAGACAACACTGGGGGAATTTACTCTAGTTAAAAGCCTTCGGAGGTTTTATTTTTGGAACGAAGTTCCTTATGAACGTTGTGAAAGGGGGCGAGACGGAAAAAATTCTTACGAAAAGTTGTCACGACACTTTTGCTATAGTAAGTATATTAACGACGAATGAGCGCTACTTCACCATGGCAATGACGTGACAATATATAACGAAAATTCATAGAAATAAAATGTACTTCTTGTGAAGACTTAAGTTTTTTATTCATAGAATAAACATTGGTTCCTTCACTAATTAATCGAAAGGAACTTCGTTCCATCCGGGTGTCCCTTGACACCTCTCAAGTTTTTTTCCTCACATTTGTACTCCGAATTACTAGATATAATACTCCAAATACTTGAATAGTTATGAATGTTACTAACAAATAATGTCAGCGTTTGGAAATTTAATTGCTCTAATTTTTGATACCATGTTGTTAAATATACTCAGCGATTATTTATGTATTTAAGATCACAAATATGGTATTTAATAAGCACATACAAAGGAAAATAATATACTTAATATCGTGTCAGCAACAATGTAATAACAATTTTAATAAATCTCCAAAATAAAGTATAAAAGATTTAGGTCGTCTAAAATTTGTCTTATAAAATTTTAGCTTAAGCTATTTCTCTAAAAGCCAACAGTGTGAACGTATGGAACATTCTCTAGAGAACTTTAATAACATGAGCTTAGTATAATCAAGCTTGGTGTTATTCTAAAGTAATATACGTTTAAATTTATAACTGTGACGAATTGTAACTGAAAACACTTTCTGGTGGTAACAATCTACCTATTTTCTATTCGCTCGCGACATGTTCCTAAGGTTGCGAGTACGATATTATCAAATAGCAGGGCGGGAAATAACCGCGAAGCGAGGTGGAAAACTCCTCGCAAATTTTGTACCCGCGGCCTAAGCTATGAACGTCCTAAACAAACGTGTCGGTGCTCAGTGGCGGCCGCAACACGGAGACTATCATGCTGACATAGTCCGAGACCAAACGCAGAGCCAAGGATAGAGTGAACTGGGAGCGTATTGTGAACGCTCTGCCCCACTACGGATAACTAGGACATTAAATTAAGCCCGCGACTATGTTTGCATAGACATATCTATTTAGTTATTAACTATTTCGATTCCAAATTATATCCAGAACCTTTCAGCCGTTATGAAGTTACTTTATAACAGACTACCAAACATCCAGTGCAACCTTTCGCATTAGAAACATTAGTGTAACGGTTACCAAATAGGTATGCTTCTATGTTTAAACTTGTTTTATTTCATTTCATGTTGCATTTGACATATATTTCACTTAGAATTATAGTCAAACTAGCTGTCACCCGCGACTCCGTCCGCGCGGAATTAAAAAAAAACGTTATAAGTAGCATATGTGTTCGTCCAGACTGTGTTCTACATCTGTGCCAAATTTCATCAAAATCAATTAGGTCGTTCTGGAGATACCTTCAAAAGACATCCATCCATCCATCTAAACATTCGCATTTATAATATTAGTAAGATGTAAAATATTTCTTTATTTCGCTTTCGTAAAATATAGAAACACTAATCTTACCAAAAATATCTCCACCAAAGAAATATTGGGTAATTTGTTGAACGCAGGCGATAGGATCGCTTCCCCTTACTAATGCTCGAGATAGAATCAAATCCAATGTTCCTTTATGCAAATACGACTTGAAATTACGCTTTCTGAATTTTATGCGATAAAGTTTTGTATTGTTTGTACAGTTACTAAAAAGTTTTATGTATAAAAATATCACCCTTTGTAATTTGTATTAAAGAGAACATGAATTGTGTATTTGGTATTGTTGATTTTTTTATAAACTAGCGGCCAGTCTTAACTTCGCATGGGTTTTGTAAACAATCTATTCATATTAACAAAATTGGATTATCAGTATGTTATATCGATAAAAAAAAAAACAAAATTCGTACACGTATTAGCGTAGCTGATAACGATTTTTTTAATTTTTAGCCGACTTCAAAAAGAAGGAGGTTATCAATTCGACTGTATTTTTGTATGTATGTCTTCCGCATTTGTTTCGGGTAAACTCCGGAACAGCTGGACTGATTTTAACGGTACTTTGATGGAAAATTTGCTGATGCACTCGGGCATATGATAAACTACTTTTCTTTTAAATTCTTTGCTGACGAAGTAGCTGGTATTAGGTATAGCTTACGTCACTTAGAGGTTAAGTAGCCTTCTAATGGTGAAAGAAATTTCAAAATACAACCATTAATTTTGAGTTTGTTTGTTACAAAAAAAAAAATACTTCCTCTGTATACTATTAATCAACTTTTTAAAGGTTGCAGTCGAAAATGTTAAATAATTAAATGTCAGGGTTCTAGCACATCTAAAATATATACATTAGCTGTCAAGTTTTATCATATAAAATGTAACGATATTGGCTCATGTTATGTTACAGAAGATGAAAGGTTTGATTAAGGTTCCGATGAAAATAGAGACACAGGTATCACTTTCGACCCTCGTCAATCTAGTAAAGGGTATAAAGAATATAACGCACGAAATATGTCTCGAATATTCATATTGCTTTAAGTGTCAATAACGTTCGAATAGGTTGCCTTCCTGTTCGAATGATTACGTCCACTGAATGACCGAAACAAAGAAAAAAACGATGCGGAATAGGAGAGACTTTATGCAATAAGGAATCAGTAAAAACAGGCATTCTAAAAAGATCATACTAAAGAATAGAATTAAATATTGTAAAGTAAGTTGTATGGGTAAATGGAAAATTTCAGTAAGCTTTTTAGTCTAGTGTTTGTAACGCTTAAAAATAGACTAGTGCAGGCTGTACTGATATATAGGGATATACTAATATTATAAATGGATGGATGGATGGATGGATGGATGAACGGATCTTGATTAAATTTGGCACAGATATAGAACATATTCTGGAAAAACACATACTTATCAAGTTTTTTTATGCCGCGCGGACATATTCGTGGGTGTCAGCCAGGAAATAAATAAAAACGACGAAAAAGAACTTATATAATCATAAACCAGGCATATACAGTGGCAATTTACAGTATAGGGTACAAAATAAAATTTGTTTATTTGTAAGGGCATTCAAGTATCCAAGATGCCCTCGGCATTCGATAGACTTAGCCGGTGATAATAAAATTTAAAAGGGCAAACTTCGGGCTTCTACGGAATGGAATGAAAAGTGATTTGCCTAATCCAATTTTCAATTTTTCGATTCACTGGCTTTCTGGATTTAAAGTCTGTCTCGCTCTGTTCCATTGAAAACTTGGACTAAATTTCTATTTACTTTATTTCGTAATTAATTTTTATTTATTCATCTGTACTTTTAAATGTTTAATTGTAAATTTTAAGCAAAATCCTCATAAAATATCATATTTCTATTAATATTTTTGTTACGAATAAATATCCATTTTTTTTAATATACAGAATACATTGGAAAAAAAGTAACAAAACTAATAATGTATTGTTAGAACTAATATGAATTCACATAGCCATCATATTCTTGATATTAATTACAAACATAAAAATGATTAATGCTTGCATTGTGGAAACAATGACGAAGATTCCTTATTTATGAGACGGCTCTTATATTTGTCGTAAAGACTAATAGAAGATGTTTGTTCTCGTGATATCGTAACGACTCTTTCATAGGATGCACATTAACAATTCCGTTATATTTCTTTGTTTCATTTTTCAACGGTCTTTTATAACAAATTCATGAAGAAATAAACATTTGAATTTCTACCGCTCCTTGACCGATAATACTTTTTAAGGACCGCGTTTAATTTTTATATACTTCCAAAATTATTATAAGCAAATACCACTACGTCCGTTTAAGGACTTTAAAAACTAGTTTACAAAATCGACTAAATTCGTTATCTATATTATCATATTATTAAAATATTTGTCTGTCTGCAAGGCCGCGTTCCTAGATAATCTTCGAAACAGCTGGACGGATTTTGACGGGACTTTGACGAGAAGGTAGCTGATGCACGGAAGCATTTTAAACTATATACTATTATTATTTTAATTTATTATGGGCTATTATTTTATAATTGTGCTGCCGAAGTCGCGGAGGACCACTAGTCTTCGAAAAGATTAAGCGCAGGTTTTAATGTTTGTATTGTACATCTCTTACGTCGCTCATATCCCAAAGTTACTCTTTCTTTACTACTTACTTTCTGATTTAAAACTAAGTTTGGATTCGGTCTTTGATCTTCGATTGTTTTTGAGGGAATGATTTAGAAGCTACTATCATTTGGAACTTTTTTAACGAAAACAGAAGTCAAAAGTAATCGAAAATTTGATCATTAATACACAATCTTGCTGTCGCGTAAGTCTTCGAAGTTTGTATACCGATGGGAACAAATGAATTTGACAAATGACAAATGGGCAAACTCGAGGGGGGGGGTTCGAGTGGGCAAGTTATGGTGACAGATGACCGGCGGAGGGCAAACACTCGGCAAATGCTTTGGTGCCGATACCGCTCGTTATTCATGCGACCTTTTATAATTAATTACACTTCTGTCAGTTTTTTTGGTCGATTGTAATTTGGATGACCTTACACGGATAACAATATCTTAAAGATTTTTTTTTATATTTATTTATTTTTCCTTAGCTTTGTGATTGATTACTAAGGTTTTGGTTAGTATAAAACGAATCTTCTACTATAGATAGTTAAAGTGCTATTTAGTCTTTGTTCTGACAAAATAAATGGGTTTTGACTATTATTTATCTAAAAATAAATACATTCAATAATTTTTGAGTAAAAAACTTTGAAACTCATTAAAAACGTTGTAACGTTGTTTTTTTTTTTATTTGCAGTATTTATTTTTGAACCTGATTCAAAGCGAGTATTAGATTTAAAGCAAAGGCATAGGAAAGCGGAACAGAATTATTGATAATAAAATTAAATTTAATGTAAACATTGTGAGAGTTAATTCTGAACGTGATACTTAATTATTTCCTACGTCTATTATTTTTAATTGTGTTCTCATAGTATCTTATATAATGTAGAAAATAAATAAAACATCATAGGCCTGTCATAAAAACCATCAATATATTTACTTAATATTTATTTACATATTTACATATAGCCTTATATTTAACATAATTGATTAATTAGTTACTTCTATTTACACCACACTGGAATCACATATAATTAAATGAGATCAAAGTAAAAAACAAAAGAACAGTAAAGGAGGTTATTTATACAATATTATGCTAAAGATTCTAAAAGTAAAACATTTCGACATCGTATAATATAGACAGAAATCATAACTTTATATAAATAAGAATTACTGAAGAAGTTAAAGCAAATAATTAACACGTATCTATGAAGAGTTTACAGATTTTCATTTTGCACGGTTCTCATAAAGTTTATTCGAATCTTTATCACTATGTTCAACTACATTCTTCAGTCAGGGTTTATCTTAATAGCGCCCTATTTTATTAATAAAACTTGTAGAATTTGGATTATCAATCGATTTTAATTTTGAATTTAATTACAAATTGTATATCACATAATTGAACAAGTTACTTCAATATAAAATTACCTATGCGTATAAACGCAACAAAAGATTTTTCGTATTTTCGCGGTTTTACAATTTATAGTTTTTTTAGGTGAAATAAATGCGAATAAAGCATATCGTCTGATGTTACAATGATGTTTAAATATTTTAAAAAAAGATTCAAAATAAAGTATGAGCTTATTATATTTTTAAACTAAATATTTAAACAAAAATACAGCCTAAGTTTATTCAAATTTATACATTAATAAATGATGGTGTTCTACAAAAGGTGACAAGTTCTATTTTATAATGTAACAATAAAAAATAAATAAGAAAAAAATATCAGTCCATTTAATAGCACATCTTTAAGCAATAATAGTCTAGTTTAACCTTGAAATTATTGTATAAAAATTAACGTATTAACCATTCGATTAAATTTATCTATGATTGAAACCTCTACATATCAGTCAGTGGTGCAATTTATTACTTAAATGCTATGTTGGTTCTTCTATATCGGTCACAGTATTTCTCATTTCGACATTTTCGATTGGTGTCACTTTTAATTTTGTTGTAGATGTGGCCAGCTTTACTAAATCCTCATCCACTGTTGTTAGTTGGGAATATAATGTTTTTGGAAATAATGTCAGGTGTTTTCTTTTCCTTGTTCTTACCTGCAATAAAACCTTTTTATACGATATCTATTTCAATCAAATCCTACATGTCATTATTTTTTCGTTAAATTATATTGTACAGTATCTTTAAAACAATATTCGTAAACCTTCAGTAATACTGGTAAGATTTATTTATTTTTCTCCAACTTTAGCATACTTTGATATCAATTATAATTAAAACTGTTATCTATACATAAATTCTCTAAGAATCTTTCACAAAAAAACAGTATTTGCAACATGTTTTTGTTAAGGTTTCAGTTGGGGCAACTCTCACAATAGAAATTAGAATAAGTTAATCGTTAAATTTTAAGATATACTCATAAAAAAGATGTTGTAAATAATTTTAAATAATTTATCTTACCATTACAACAAGCACCGTAGCGAAAACAACGCCAACAGCAGCGCCCACGCACCACGCAATCACCAGATCTCGATCCAACTGTAAAATACTAGGCGGGTCCTTCGCATCATCGACATAGAACGATGCTGTTAAATGAGTTCGAATGTTTTCTGCGATGCGACGTTTACCAGCAGATGATCCATTTAAACAGCCTCCTAAAAGTATCAATTATAAATCTGTGTTCATTTACACAACTTTTTAAATAATTAAAAAGGTTTGATAATAATGTTCAAAATGTTAAATTTCACCATCTCATATAGATAAAAACAGGGAGATAAACTGATTATGAAAAAATAGCATTATTTTAGAAAATAGATCGATGTATCGAAAGGCTTCAAATCATGTAAATTAATTTGCAGTCATTTTGTGTTAATAAAAGTTTCTTACCAATATCTTTATGACAGTGACAGCAATCCATTGTTTCATTAAGCATTAGAAACATAGATGAAACATTTTCCATACAACACGGTAAGCACTTATGATTTACTCTGAAAAACAATATTGAAATAAAAATCTTTTTTAACCTGTATAATGATTTCATTAATCTGATTAGTCACGTTCAGCATAATGCGTTTTTATCATAAAAACAATAAATAATAATTATTTAACACTTTTATTTTATAAAGCTTTTACGCGCGACTCCGAAAAAACAGAAAACGGGGTAAAAATTGTCCTATGTCCATTTCCTGGTTCTAAGCTACCTGCCCACCAATTTTCAGCAAAATCGATTCAGCCGTTCTTGAGTTATAAATAGTGTAACTATCACGACTTTCTTTTATATGTATAGATATTTCAGTAAATCAAATTCCATTGCCAGAAACTATTAATAACAATATAGTTTGCATTTGAACTAAATTCAACTGTATTTAGTAAACTAGGATTTAATGGAATGCGAATACAGAATATTCAATATCAAATTGAAACCACAAATCATTGCTTGGGGTAGATGTCTTACCACAGAGACAATAACCTTTGATGTTAATTCATTAACAGTACGCTATAGTCATGTACATATGACTTCATAGAATCTAATAATAATTTACTAGACCAACAGGTATTAACGACAGTAAATAATTATATTTGAAAGAAAGGACAAAATTTTAAATTTAAAGTTTAACATAATGTGAGAAGTAGAGTATTAGTAAAACTATATTAATTAAAATTAGTTTTAATGCTGTAACATTCTTACCTATCTAACCGCAGTGGGTGAGCGCAAGTGACGCAGCTCGTTGGCCCCGGTCCTGAACAGGAGCGACAGGACTCGTGACAAGGTTGGCAAGTTCTAGATCTCGGCTCATAGAACTGAGAGCTGAGACATTCGATACATAAACCATTCTCCAAGGAAAAATGACGAGGACACGACGTACATCGCTGGGGGCCTGCCCCGTGACAGTCTTGACAATAATGATGACAGCGGCGACAGCTCTCACCCCATGTGAAAAAGTTCTGAGGACATTCAGGTCTACATTCCCCAGCCGCAAGTCGCCAATCTGGCGGACAAGATGCACACTGATCTCTTCTAGGACCAGTACAAGTCTGACAGGAAAGATAACATTTGGAACATATCCCATCATCAGGGTAGTATCCTGCTGCACAAATTCCTCTACAAGTTCCCGACTGTAATCTCAACGATCCTGCACAAGATGTACAGTTCAATCTTGATACACACGCTGAACATGTGTGCGGGCATTTAGAACAGCTACCAGCTATTTGATAAAACCCTTGCCCACATTCTGCCACACATCTGAAAGTTCAGGGCTCATTAACAAATAGTTTTATAAGTAGAAAAGATAAGTTTATGTAACAAGGCATCTTACCTTGTACCTTGAAGTAGTAAAGGGCTGGAGCACGACAAACAATCCCATTCATTTGGTCCGCTACATTTCTCACAAGTGGAATGGCAATTTTTGCAGCGACCGCCCTCAAAGTATTCGCCTATGAGAAAAGTTTTTCTTTTTGTTAATAAATCTTTTATAATATTGCGTTCAAGTAACATAGTATAGTCTTAGCTCTAATTTATCTATGGTGGTTAAATTTTATTCATCCTTTGTTTTGAAATAAAGCAATTGTAAAAATAACGTAATAGAATCAAATTAAATATTTATTAAATACAAGATTCCTTTAATACTTACTAGTATCACATTTATTACTTCCACCAGGAAGACATTTTCCTCCCTTAGATAACATCCATTTTTCTATGCAAAGAGTACACACCGAATATGAACAAACCGCACATCCTGTAGGACACCTAAAAAGATAAAAAATATATATATATGTTTCAAAGTCAAGTAAATAAAAGACGATACAAAGTACATTATTAATACTCACGGTAAACATTCCCTTCTCTGAATGTCTGGATAGAATCCAATTGAACATTGGGGAACACAACGATTTTCATATGCGAAATCTCCAAGACGGCAAGATACACATTGAGTAGCGTTTGGACCACTACACGATTCACAACTCTCATGACACTGAACACATCCAAAATCATCCTTTTGATAAGTTCCAGGAGGACAGGATGCTAAACATGATCCGTTGAAAAGAACGTAACTATGAGCACATGATGAACATAAATCAGCTTTATCAGCACACGTGTCACAATGTTCAGCACAAGGAAAACAAGCATTGGCGTCTGGGTCTTCGTAATAACCGTCTGGGCATTGTTGAAGGCATACTGCTAGATCTGTTACCAGTAAATGAGCTGGAGCACAAGTTAAACAAGAATCTTGCCCAGCACCGGCGCATGTTTCACACGACTCATGACATGGCCAGCACACTCCACCTTGGTTAACGAAGCTTCTAGGTGGACATCTCGATACACATGAATTGTCTAAACGATAATGTTTACAAGCAACACATTGTGTAGGACCCTTCCCATAACATCCTTGAGAATCGCATTCAGGATCACACATTCTTTGTACTTGCTTGTCATTGGCATCTGCTAGTACATTTTTACGTTGTGCTGATGGAATATTGTTACTATTACTCCTTCTATCAGAAAGGCCCAATTCAATTTCATTTAAAAATTGTGAATACTCGGAAGCATCGTATACATCGTTTAAGTGATAGTTCTTTTGATTCTCAAACAAATTATTGGAACTAAAATAGCTTTTATTCCTCACTCTGACTGGATTTGTTGCTGTACCATAAAATATTAATTGCCATTTCTTAAGCACACCAGTTTGTGTGACATGATTGTTCCCTGCGTTTATTATTTGTAAAGTCCATCTGCCTTCCGCATTTTCACCCCAAAAGTGTACGCTTAAAAATGGCCAGTCATCAAAATTAGAACTTGTTGCATCATGGGTCCTTTCAAATAAAAGAGTAGACGTGGTTCCCATAGGAGATGTTAGTAAAATTCTTAAATTCCCTCTCGGAAAGAAACTTAGTGATATTTTACATTGAACGTGTTCTAAAAATCTCACCTCGTTCATTGTTCCACTACAACCATTTACATCCATGTGTACAGATATCGTATAACCAAAAGAGGTCTCAATTGATTTATCCTCGTTTATCTCCTGAGACTTACATATATGTTGTGGAGGAACATTTACCCATTGTTCAGCCAAAGATACAATTTGCGCGGCATCCATTAGCCCGTAGCCAAATTTGTGGCTCACTTTTCGTTTAACACCATTTACAATCCAACCATCCTCTTTTTCTAAAGGTTGTGACCTAGATGTCATAACAATAAGGTGTTGCATATCTCTCCAAGTTATTAAAGGATTTGCTTCTAAAGCTAAAGCACATATGCCTGCAGCTAACGGGGCGGATGCTGATGTACCAGTGTGGTCTACTGTACAAATATGATCTGGTCTTAACTGTACGTCCATATCTACAGTTGCGACACTCTTGTCTCTCCCAGGCGTCCCAGAACTATAAGTCGATGCTAACGTAGATGAACATTCTTCTAAATACCAAGGCTTATAACCACCTTGAGTAGCACTTGATATTGATATCGTAAATATACTATTTGCATAACCATCACAATTACATGAATCGGTATGCCTTCCACCGTTACCCGAAGCCCATATAAAAATAGAACCCTTTCCACCTCTTCCATTTGTTACCCCATTTATAAAAGCTCTGAAACAAATACACACATGTATATATAATTCTTCCAAATCATTATTACTGGTAAATGAAAATAGTTTAATTTATTCTACCTTCTGGCTAATGGACCTGGACCATCAACAGTCTTTCCGTCATCCTCGGGTCCCCATGAGGCACTATAAATATCTATATGATGAGTATTGAATCCGAGTGCCTGAGCTTCGACAGCGTCATTCACTAAGCCGTCTAACATTCTAACGCCTCCTATACTAGCGTTGTATGCAATACCGACGCCACAGTATCTATTGTAAGCGACGGCAGCCACTTCTCCGGCGCATCTAGTGCCGTGTTTATTGTCTCCGTTATCTTGCGGCGTCGGATCTGTATCGTTACCATTTATATCGGTGGAAGCAGCTGGATCCTACAACAAAAAAAAGTTTATTTGGCACATTTGAACCTATAATAAAATATAAAATGCAAGATGTTAGAATACTAGCACGAACTTGAATTCAAATTTTTCCGTTAAATTAGAATAATAAAAAATGAGTTACTAAAATGACTTACGTAGTTCTGTATTAAATCTGGATGATTAGGTTGTATGCCGTCGTCTAATATTGTTATAACGACCCCTTTTCCCGTGTATCCTTTTCTCCAAGCGTAACCTACATTCATATCTAAACCTCCCGCTGCGCCTCCGTTCTGAATTCATACAAAACAATGAATAAATCTGGAAATTTATATCTACAAATATGCGGATAAAAATATGATAAAATACTCCGTATTTTTATAAACATTAAAAGAAAACAGTTGAAATTTATTGTAGTGTGAAAGGCATTTGAAAAGCCTATGCTTGACATTGGATTAACACAGGCTTCAGGATATGAAAACTTCTTACCAAATACCATTGTTCTTTAAACAATGGGTCCGGGAAGGAAGGTGCATTGGATTGCCGCATTACATGTCTCGGCTTCAATTGGTGGTCCCTTTTGGTTCTCCTCAACTCGCGTTGTTGCATCACCCATCTTACCTGTCAATGAACATCTAAACATTTCAACTGGTTCCAGATAAATAAGAACTGAACAACATATAACATCTGTAAGTTACTGTGAACTCATACTTATAAAAAAAAAAACTGTATTATTCACTTTGAAGTATATTCTGGAATACTACATAATCAAAACAAAAATGTGATCAAGATTTTTTACGTAAGTATTCATTGGATTTATTCTAAATTTCAAAACTAAATACACAATCGTATTAATGTCTTAAACTATAAACCGATAATGATTTACACCGATGAACTTCTGGATTAGTTATTGCTAAAACCTAGCAAACAAAACCTGGTGCCATATATCACGTCACTTTATACAAAATATCTGACGTACGATGATTATCCTCGGTAACATTTCAAAAGTGATAAAAGCTCGTGAAATGTAGATGAACACATCTACACATATTGATACCGACAGATTTAATAATTCTAAATGTGTTCACATTATATACCTTATACACCTTATATACTATACAAACCGTATTTTAAGTATATAAATACAGTCAATAAACTACGCATTATAAAGTAAGTTATTAATTAATGGTACTTAAAAGACAACTAACTTTTAGTACAATTTAAATATAACTATTCAAATTTACATTTAAGAAAATAAATCATTCGCGTGGGATAATTTATTAAGAAATCAACCGATTTCTTAACAAATTATTCCTTCTGACTGACGCACTCGTCGACCTATGACTCACTTATTGTTTTACAGACGAATACTTATAGCAATGTAGAAAGGTCAAGTCGAAATGTCCTAAAATATTTGAATTGTCTTAGAATCATCAATTGTAATAAATTTCAATGGTAACCTATAGTATATAGAAGAAAACTATGGAATGTGTTGGAATAAAATCATAATTTGTATGTGAATATCTGTAATCAACTTTTAAGCATCTAACTAGGTAAAAGATTTAATTTCGAGCAAAAATACAACAAATCAAATTAAAAAAAGAGGCCCATAAAAATTTACAACCCATCTTTATTCCTGCCATAACGTCCGAAGTTAAATTGAATATTACGAAGTCGAAATTCATGCTTAAGTCATAATTTTAGGGTTGGCGATGTAATAACTCTTCGGAATAGGTAACTTGGAACATTTTCAGAGCGGTTATTTGTTTTCATTAACGGATTCATCGGCGTTAACAATTAGCGCTCATTCGCACGGGCGCTTTTTTATCGCGCGTTAAAAAAGCGTTCAAATAAAACAAATGCATTTTCATAAATGTACTTCTTCATATAGCAGCGCTATTAAAACACGACGCTTTTTTTATCGCCACGTGTACAATTTGAGCACTGAGCGAACCGAACAAGAGTGATTTTAAAGCGTTGGCGCTCGAGTGTCGCAAACGCCGAATTTTAACGCGGCGTTTAAAAAGCGTCCATGCAAATAAGCTAAAGAAAGAATACATAACACGGAATAAATTACAATATTCTTGGCAAGTAGACTACTTTACTAAAGTTAGCAGTCAATTCTTGTACGTAAGTAATTAAGTAGAGTTGGACTAAGTGCTTTGTACAAGATTTAGTTGACGCCGACAGGATCACGGTAATGTGCGAGAGCGTTCCCGTGATCCTGGCACAAGAAGGTCATCGTTGGGTTTTAGTTGGTGGAAGCCCCACATAACCATCCTTATTCTCGCAAGGGTGGTATGCGTAAGGCAATTTCCCACGTTGAATAAAGTTTTATACGAAAGTTGAATAATTTATTTATTGTTACACTTAAAAGTAGAGGCATTGATTTGAATTCGTACTAACTTGTAAACTTAAATATTCTTTTAAATGTGCTATCGTTGTCTTTTATCAAATTGTAAGAACAGATGATGATGATGATCATTTTAAAAGTACAATTTAATAGAAGAAAGATGTAACGTAGGTAAATAAAGAAAAGAGCAGTGATGTGCAACAACATATATTTTTGTCTTGTGATTATTTGGCTCAAAGTGGACAGCTGTGTTGTCAGAATACGAAGCATTAGACTTTCTGTATGTTCAAAGGGTTTATAATACATCTCCTTCTAAATTAAGAATTAAAATTATTGCTGAACTTACCTGTGGGTCGTTTTTTAATCGATTCGTGTAATCATAACTTGCATTTATAGATCGCTTGCTAATTTGAGGATGTGAAAAAAGAAAAAAATTCCTTAAGTTTCCGATCTGAAACAAAAGAAAAAATATGTTAATATAGAATAAAGATAAACTTTTATCGTTACTATGTATAACTTAATTCAAATCCATCCATAAATCTAAACAGTTCTCGAAAGCATCGTAAAAACAAACTGACGTTCGTGCTCATAATTACGATAATACCCGCCATCTGTCGACCGCAAACCGTAACTACAGTTTAATGTGTTTACATTAAAATCAAGCTAGTGTACATTCGATAATTATTATATACGAAAATATTTAATTACCTTAAAGAATAGTACATCATGTGAACCTGATTTCTTTTAACTTCTATATACTATTTGATTACTTTGTGTCAGTAAAACTTTACGATTTTTGTCAGTAAATTTACATATTGTAATGAAAAATAATCAAAATTCGTAACGAAATTGGTTTACGTTTTCAACAACAACATTGCGCGCGAAGTAGAGAAAATTAAATAACAACAAATTATCACAAAACCGTTCATATCGGTAAAGCTATGGAAAAAATTGTAAAATTTATTAAATCAAAAACAATAATAACAAAACATAGTAAACAATAGCAACAAATGGAGATCCGTGGTCTCTCTACTAGAACATACACTTATCTTCTGTTACGGGCATAAAATAAAGTACTCGGCAAAGAGTATTAGGCATTGACCTCTATACATGGAGCGACTATAAACCTTGGTATTTTGTGCCTATTTGATTCGCCATTTTAGGCGTTGACGGTCGCGGTTGCTATCATTGGTGAGGATACAAACGATTAATAGAGACGCGCCTGTTAAGGTTGAACAGGCGCGTTTAAATCAGAACGAATCAAAAGTTGTTATTTCCAACCAACGACCTATCTATTTATAGAGTGGTATTAAATAAACAAAAAATAAGTAAAAAAAGCTGTGAATTTTCGATAATAATTTGGTAATAGAAAGAAAATACTCATACTTTCGGTCAAATAAAACTGCTGGAAATCGAGAAAAACTATGTCGTTCTACAAATGCGCCATTTCAACAGAACAATCGAAAGAAAGAATTCACCTAAATGTCGATTAGGTAAGCGCACAAATTCTCACTTTGTTGGGTACGATTGAACTTTTCTCAAATCATTGTCGTATTGTTTCCTAAAAATACGAATCAGATTCAGCTCTAATTTGATATCATATTATGTAGTTTTCCGAAATATAGATCTACGAGAGCATTTTTTTGTTTGAAAGCTCAAAATTTATAAACTAGAAATTAAGCACTCGGAATCTTTTCAAGTGAAAATATTCTACAACCTCCTGAATAAATTTACCAATCGATTATGTTAAAGTTTAAAATACTAATTAGCTTTCCTTTATTTGTTTTACATTATGCTACGAAACATCTAATATATAAAATTCTCGTGTCACAGTTTTCGTCACCGTACTCCTCCGAAACGGCTTGACCGATTCTCATGAAATTTTGTGAGCATATTCAGTAGGTCTGAGAATCGGCCAACATCTATTTTTCATACCCCCCCCCCATTTTTTAACTGCGCGCGAAGTCGCGGGCGACAGTTAGTCTTTTTATAATAAACGTTTAAAAAACAAATCATCATCTAATCGACTGACACGTCACTCTTCAAAATCACCGTTGGTTTCTCAGACCAAAATATTTGTATAAAACATATCGCCATTCCTGTCATTGACAAAATAGATATAACAGTATGTTTAAAACGATTATTTTATTCTCTTAACTGTCATGTCAATTCAGCACAACTTAAACTTGTTAACAAGTGTGACAACGACTAACAAAGGTGTTATAAATGATGAGGTCAACCAGTAGTACTCGGATACATCACAATCCATCAATTACTATGCCCCCGCCACCGACCCTCTTACGTGCATGATTTATTTTACTAAAGCACAAAACAATGACATTAATGGATCGACCAACTAAAACTTTACCATCATGTTACTTACACAACATTAATGATAAGTGTATCTAAATAAAGTTTACCTTGCCCCGGAAATACTTAATATAATATTAAAAATGAATGAAACAATCCTACATTATTAAAAAAACTATACAGCCGACTTACCGGCGGTTTTTGAAACCAAAATCACAGGTTAAAACATATTGTTATCTCTGTCTTGTCAAAGAAATAATGACAGGGATGACGATATGTTTTGTACACAGATTTTGGTATTAGAAACCCAAGATTACAATGTCAATATTACTAGAAACTGTTAACCTAATGTCAGACGGAGAAAATATTTAATCTAAATTCAAAGATAGATCCAAAACGGCATGTAAACATGAATTGTTATTTCACAAGAAAAGTTTGAGCTACTTTAGAAGAAAAATTTATTATTAACTTGTTTCCAACCAGTATCAATCTTATTAAAGTATCGAATTTACCAATAAACAATTTAGCTTTATATTCCACTAACTACATCAACTTTTCTACAATGAAAGCCAACTCTAAACGCAGCTTGCCAAAAGCGTCCCTGCCAATTTCTTTGTATAATCACCATCCCATTACTCTAGTGACCGTTTTGAGTGGGTATGCCGTTCCAGCATTCATTTTCATTTTCCTGCAATTTTCCTTAAGTATATTGTTCCTTTTACGAACTCGATGACTTCGCTCGTTGTCGTAGAAATGTAAAATAAGAAGATAAGTAATATATTCTTTATCATGTTTTCTTTCAAATTGTTTTATGCCACTTTTTAATTATGGAAATTATAAAAATACGAAATAGTATCCTATGTGTTCTTCCAGACTATGTTCTACATCAGTGCTAAATTTCATCAAAATCCGATGTGACGTTCCGGATATATTATACCTTCAAACAAACTATCCATCCATCTAAAGTTTCGCATTTATAATATTACGTAGATGCAAAAATTGCGTGGGCACGCTATGCTAGAACCAGCACATTGTCCCTTCATAAGACAAAAATGACCGATATAGTATTCTATACAATAGTCTTATTCGAAACAGTTGGACGAAATACTTAACATAGATTTTGTATGACTAACAGACAGGTAAAATGCTTCAAAAGGCTTAACCTAGAAACTAAATATTAAAATATCGACACATTTAGTAAAGGAATATCGTATTCCTTATACCAATTTAATTACATAATTATATTTCCAAATTCAATTCTACTTCATTTGATTAATTAAAGCCATTATTATTCTTGTAACCCATACCTTAAAACACATGTTCTCCATTAAGTTAATGTAAATTTAATTTCAATACCGGCAATATGTTACTGCTCATATCTTGAGTATATGACTGTACCGTTTTGTCTTGACATTTAGTTTAATATAATGCTAGAATTGAGCCAAATATCGATTTGGACAGTCAGGGACAAAAGTTTTATCATCAACACGTCGCCAACGCGTAATCACCACGTGGTAATAAGTATTTTTGCGTATATTATTTCATACCGTGGTAGATTCCGAAAAATATTTGTTGGGTATACGAATGGGCCTGGTCAACCGGTGCAATACCACTTTCTACCTCGCACAGCCGCGTTGTGGAATACTCTGTCCTCGGCGGTATTTCCAAACAGTTACGACTTAGGGACCTTCAAGAAAAGAGCGTATACCTTCCTTAAAGGCCGGCAACGCATCTGCGATTCCTCTAGCGTTGCGGATGTCGCAACATGGGCGTCCTGAGGCCTAATTTTAGTCCACATTCCCTTCCTTCGCTTTTCTTATAAAGAAAGGATAGGGAGGGGAAGTGGATTTGACAGAAGAGAGGCGCATAGGAAGTGGTTATAGGCAATTATAGGCAATGGACCAGCAATTTTTGAAGCAATTGCGGATGTCTACGAGCAGCGGACTCGGGTGACCACTTGCTCGTTTGCCACCTTATGATATAAAAAAGCTCATCGTATCGCATGTATCGCATCATGTCGATTCATATTTACCACTTACGTAGGACATACAGCTATAGTAGGTATTAAAGTAGTACTTGTCCTCTTAATATCTAACGTAACAAACAAGGAAATTTAACTTCATTACTATCGTACCGTAACGTTTACTTGAGCAAGCTGGAAATAGAAAAAGGTATATCTTTAAAGAGGAAAATTTGTTAAGGTTGTTTGAACGCTCCTTTTAACGCTGTAATAGTGAGCAAATATTGGACGTAAAAGCTTTTATCGGGACAGTAATGGGTTATTAGGTATTAATTGCAATAAGAGGGTTAAAAATATAGAACGCAAACTCTCCTCACAATATTCATGCTTCTCTGAATACATTATAGCAGAGTGCTGCGAAGAGCATTGGAATTATTTTGGTACATCAAAATATTCCTTTTTATAATGTAGAATTTTAATTCAAAAAATATTTACTAACTTAAGTGGAGACCTAACCAGCACTTTTTTCAGTTGCAAGTAACTTTTTGGATATACTCTCTTGCACGGAAATTATAACTAGAGAAATCCATTTTACCTTTGTATGTGATTAGTATTGGAGGCGAAGTGGGAATTTGGGGATTAACTCGAGCATGGTAATTAAATAAGGGAAGAACCTTGCACCCAACTACTTCCACCACACAAATCCCTTCGTATAATATAATATTAAGGGAAATAAAATCGATTTATATAAATATTTAAGTGCATCTGATTAAGACAGGGTGGCTTAAAATTCCCGCTTCGCCTTCGGAATCATATCATATAGATGTTCTAGATCTGTTTGTAATTTGACGGCAGATTATGAACAGCGCAGATCATTAACGATAGCAAAAATCAACTTAAGATTATTCAATTGTTTTTTTTTTCGTACGGTAAAAAACAAACAAGATTTTTTTTTCAGTTTTAGCTAATTACTTTCGGAATCAAGAAGAGATAGTCTTTTAACAGATACCATTAGCATCCCCTCGAGCTACAAAAACCGATTTCGTTCCATTGTCGAGTAATAATTAATGTTCGCCGACTGCGGGGCATAAAAAAGAGAAGAAAAATCAAAGAAAATAGGTCGTAGCGTTACGAATAAAATGTAAGAAAACTGCAGAATTAATTTGTATACGAGTTTATACAAACATTTATTATGCATACTAATTGTGAACCAAAAATATACTATTATATTTCGAATTTTTATGTTACGATATTTAAATGTTTTTCTAAATACTAAAATTACAAATAATTGTAATACAGGGAGTTCAAATTACAGTAAATATATAAATTAGTCTCAAACTTCAAAATTGATTTTACCTGATAACAAATATAAGTCATGTTACGTCTTTGAAGTTAATTTACTAAATTTGTAAAAATTATATTTGCTAAACTGAATTTCTGTGACTAAATTATTATTCAATACAATGGTTAACTTGGTTCTAAATAATGTCTACGTTTTCAGCGAGATCTATAGAGCCGTTCTTCATCCATCCATCCATCTAAACGTTCGCATTTATAATACTATTAAAATATAAATTTTTCTTATTAATTAAAATTTGATTTACCTTTCAATTTACTGTGGGTATATTTAATTCTCAGTATTACAACGTGCTTGTTCATTTTATTTACATATGGAATCACTTTTATACATTTCCAAATAACATATAAGTACTTTATACAATTCCTAGAAAATGTATATATTTCCCAGGATACATGTATTTTTGAAACAATATTTTATACATTTCTCAAATAGCTTTTGGAATTGTATATTTTTTCAGAGAGATGAGAGAATTGCAAATTTGTTTGTAGAGTTCAAACATCCGATAACCCATATTATACAATTCTGATAGTGGGTAATTCTTATTCCTAAGATGTTATAAAGCTGTAATTATTTTACACAAAATAGTAAATGGTTTGTAAGTATTAGCATGAGTTTCCATCATAAAACACTTATGCAAAAAGATGTTACTTATAATTTGAATTCAATAGAAATGAGAAATTATAACAAACCTATTTAAACCATTTTACCTTAAGACTGTAATCACAGACGTATTAAAAGCGGACGTGTTTGTATCATCAGTTTCAACACTTCTTTCCGGATAAATTCATCTTACTAATATTATAAATACGAATGTTTAGATGGATGGATGTTTGTTTGAAGGTATCTATGAAAAACTCAACGTATCTTTATGACATTTGGCACAGATGTAGTAAGTAGTACATAAGAACATATAGCCTACTTATAACTTTTTTAATTTCACGCAGACAGAGTCGCGGGCGTCACCTAGTAGACAATAAATGACATTTTCAGTCAGTGAAATGTTTAAATAAAATTTCCCATTTTCATTAAATTCGAATATACAAGAATATTTGCGTACTGATAACTCATCATTAAATATTTATTTTTACTAATGGTATTGAATGTTACAATACTCAATAAAATTATTTCTTTTATTGTGAGTTAAATTATAATCAATAAATATTAATTATAATACAATGAGAATAAATATTTCTATGTTACGTAAACAAATCACAATACATTTTCCCAACATCCTTTTCCCTAAAGAGTATGTACAATACTATGTAATTTCTGATAATGTTAAAATTTACGTAATTTTTTTTAAATTTAGAAGATTTTAAACTTATGTACAGTAAAATGGAATACTTATAAAGGATTACTCATTTATTTAGTCAATTAAAACATGTTTGATAAGACGTTGAAGACAAGAGTTGATATGATGTTTTACAAATTTATAATATATTATAAAGTTTACTACCAAGATTTACACAATATTTATATATTTTGGTTAAGGAAATCTGTAAGATTATTACGTCTAGTTATATCTTATGTAAGATTTTTTTTAATTAATTTATTTTCCTTTCATATCTTACCTGCCCATGGTTGATAAAGCCATGTTTATGTGCTAGATCATCCGCGTACTGCGCCCCATCTGGTATATGCAGAGCGAACTGGTCGTGGTACAGTGGTAAACACAAGTCTAGCACTGTTAATAATACAAACACGACGAAAGACCTCATCACGATCGTCGCGCATTGCACGATCTAACTTAATATAAATCTTATAACTTACATCTGTTAACTTAAAAAATGTATTATTATTTTTTTTAGTTTGTTTAAGTATATGTTCTTTAGTAACTACTTTTTTTTTCATAGAATTTCACGCGCGTAATTTTATTTAAATCGACGTGTTTTCGTATTTCCAGTTTCAGTACCAGACGTCCTTCCGAGGGAACGTCTACGCGAAGACTGAACTGAACCTTGTGACTGATAGTCTCTCCTACGTTGTGTTCCGCGCATGCGTTAAAGTTGGCGCCCTTTCTTTAGCCTACTTGCTATCAAAACGTATTGTGTAAACGCCATCAATTGTCCCGCATACTTAATTGGAGTGAGGGACATACCTGCCTCTCTATTGTTAAATAGTTAATACATTTTATTGCAAATTAATATCTTGTTTATTTACATTGTTCTTGATGATAGATAAATCTGTTACCTGTTTTAGCAAAAAAAAAATACTGTTGTAATGTACAGTATTTATGATTATTACATACATACATATTTTATATATAATTATATACACTTACAAATAATTAATTATTCTACAGTGATTTTTAATAAACTTTATTTAGTTTACAAAATTCTTACAACTTACGTGCAAGCCAATTCAAACGGGACAAGTAACGCCATCTATTGAATGGAAAGAGCATACTGAACTTTTTTAAGAAGTTTTTAATGTTTTTTTTTACTTAAATCTCAGACGAATAGAAATTTTCACTATTTGTAGAATTTAATAAAGATTTTTTGTTGTTTTATTCAACAATTTAAATCCTAACAGCCAAAGGTACTGCAAAATATTATGTGAATTCGAAACCTTACTTTAAAATCATTGGCTTCGACTAATAACCTAACTAGTCATTTAATCTTACTAATATTACAAATGCAAACGTTTAGTTAGGATGGATGAATGATTTTTTGAAGGTATCTCCGAAACGGCTTAACGGATCTTGATGAAATTTGGCACAGATGTAGAACATAGTCTGTAAGAACACATAGGCTACTTATTAAGTGTTTTTTTTTTCTTAAGTAATTATTTAATTTTTATTCACGATTACGTACGACATGTTTGTTATAAATTAAGAACATAACAAATTATTCCTTCTATAAACTATCACATTTCAAAGGTTCTTTAAACATTAATGCTTGGTTTAAATTAAAATTTTAAATTAAGTCCTTGTAGAATATATTTTCTATGAAGAAAATTTTCAAAACTACGATCCGTGGCGAGTTAACGAGCTGCGGTGGGAAGGATGGAGAGCAATGGGCATGTGTGAATACGCCTGGACTATTTATATAGCCCCGGTACTCCATACGAATAAGTTAAGCCTCATTCCGTGCCTCAAAGTTAAAACAAATATAAGGCATTTGAATTTCCAACATCACTTAGATTTGAATTAATTCAAAAACACATTTCTATGTACATTTACAAATATCTGTACACGAATTTTTTAGATTCATATAAGTGCTTTCGACGTTAACAAAATTTTACGAATCTTTTATACACGAAAGAAAATGTTGTAAAATTACATCTTGCAGCTATTCAAATGTAAATCGTATTAACCTCTTTATGAATAAAAAGAATACGCTAAAAATAAACTGGTGAAAAAAAATATTTTTTCTTAGTATTACTTAAAAAATAACGAATCCATATTTGATATCTTTTTTTTAAATTGTGGTGGCAAACGAGCAAGCGGCAACATGAATACGCCCAAATAGCGAAGCGACCGTTGCCCATAGACATCCGCTATTGCAGATGCGTTCCGTACCCTTTATCGAAAGAGGAGGCACAGAAAGAGGATATACCCCTTCCTATGCGTTCCCTCCTCCGTCAAATCATTTTACAAGTGCGCTGTGTTATTAGCATTATATGTGTTGTTATAATTTTTAATAATTAAATAACCGTTAAATATTGGAAGGAATGTTGCAGCAACATCGACCCCGGGGTTGAGTGGCCAGTGCGCACCGCGCAACCTTTTTTGTATATTTATTTTTCTTTCTTTTTTTCCTTCTTCTTGACATTTATTCATTGTTCTTGATTCAATAAAAAACCAGTCTTGTCAACATAAACAGTTCTTTATTTTAATAAATATAAATATATATATATATATATATATATATATATATATATATATATTGCTATCGAAGGCTTCAGAACTTCAACCAGGAACTAATAATTTTAGTTACTAATTTCATTTAGTTTGGTGACCAAACATTTAATTTCTTTGTCGAATTTAATTGAATTCAAACACGTCTTTGTTATCCGCATAGACTCAAGGTAAATGATGCTTTAATGCGATCCCGATCACAATAGACCGATGAGAATGGCATTTTAATGAATTGTGCTTCTCTCATTTCACTAAAGAAATCCTTTTCAATGAAGCACCTATCTTGAAAAGATGACTTTATAGACGGAGAGTGAGTATTGTTAGCCTGAATAACGTCCATTACCCGGAATATTACAAAGAAAGTAATTCATCCATAAGGTTTCTTCAGAAATATGTAATTTAAAAATGAGTATCCTGGAATTATAATTATACTAGCTGTCGTCCGCGACTCCGTCCAGGCAGAATTAAAAAAGTAGCTTATGTGTTCTTCCAGACTATGTTTTACATCTGTGCCAAATTTCATCAAGATCCGTTGAGGTGTTCCGGAGATACCTTCAAACAAACATCCATCTATCCATTCATCCATCTATCTAAACATTCGCATTTATAATATTAGTAAGATTGTGGAGGTTGTTTGAAAACGCACTCAGAATCAGATTTAAAAAAAAAAAAAAACTATTGTATTAGATATACCTATTATTAGGGTGAGTTAAACAGTTACAAGCTATATCACGCTTTAGGAGACAAGCAGAAAGAAAAATTAACTTTCTTGGCTAGCAAATAAAACCTCCGCCTGAAATAATGTAATCCACTGTAGTATACCGGTTTGATCAACAGTTTTGCAAACTTCAGCTTTCTTTTTAATAGTAAGATTAAATTGTAAATTACATTGTATATTGCAGATTTGACCAATCAGTGAAACTCTCTAAAGAAACAAACTATTGTTATATTTTATTCCAAGTTAAGATTAACGATCGGTCTTTGGTTCTAAAAGAATTTTATTGGTCCATAAAATGTTTGTACTAAATCCCGCCGTTAAATCCACAGGCCACGTTTAAATTGACCAGGCGATGAAAGTCCTACATTCGGTTACTAGAGTCATAAAATTAGTACAAGACATTTTATGAAGACGTAAATAGTTTCTACGGTAAACGTTAATTTATTTGGTTTTTCTCGTATCTTGTGTAGATATTTTTATCTCATTGAAGTATACTAAAATAATAAGATATTTTCTTTTATTGTATTGTTATATATAGATGGAGAGGAAGCAAAACGTGGTATATAATTATTTTTTTTGCATGAGGCGCGTCAATTTGATACAGAGTCGAAGTGATGACTGGTTGTTTTTGAGAACGGTTTCATTACAGCCAGTGATACCTTTTTGTGCTATGTAGTACAGTAAAACCTAGGGCACATATCCCCAAGGACGGAGATGCTCCAACAACATCCATGTGAGGTTTTTTAATCAGTGCGTGTCCAACATAATCCACTCTTGCCCCCGAAAGGGCGAATATGCGTAGGCATTTTCCGCGCCTAAATAAAAAGAACACCTAATACATAATAAGAAAACATAAATCCATTGATATTATTTATGATTATGTTGCTATTGTTAATTCAGCCTCCATCAAACCGAAATCTACTTTAGAGCCTTCTCATATTATTTCGCCAGAGGCTTTATCACATGCAGTAAGATAAGCCTCCCGCGGCTTCTGAATAAGCGATTACGTATGGTTGAATGGAATGTATTGTTCACTTGGACGCCTTTCAATATCGTTGGCATTAAGGAAATTACGATGCGTTCTAAAAGAAAACCAAGCAAGTATTTTAAATATATACACTCTATCTTTAACTTTGAGTACATATTTTGCCATCGGGTGATAACTTTCCCAATATTAAATCTTTTGGAGTCTTAAGTGCAAGTTTTAAATTCAAATTGACAATCTAGCGGCAAGTACACAACTATTCATAAAATAGGTATTATATATTTTAGAAAGTTAATACATTTATCTATAATAAAATTCTCGTGTCACAGTTTTCGTTCCCGTACTCCTCCGAAACGGCTTAACCGATTCTCATGAAATTTTGTGAGCATATTCAGTAGGTCTGAGAATCGGCCAACATCTATTTTTCATTTTTTTTTAACTGCGCGCGGACGGAGTCGCGGGCGACAGCTAGTTTATCTATAAAGTTTCGCTACTAAAGCAAATCGGTTTTATATGGAAAAATTGATCAAGTTGTAACTTAGAGAAAATTTCGATCGTGCATCAATATCCCTATGCATTTCCCCCAGGCTACGACCCTAGACATTAGCCGTGGTGCGAACCCCGACGGTTGTCTGATCTTGTTAATTCCAAATTCGAATATTGGCCAATAAACGTACTCTAGTCAGTTGTGTAGGTAATATAATAGAATGTGGAAAATATTCATAAATAACGAAGCAAAATTTTTTGAGATTTTTTTTATTACTATGTACTTATACAAATTATGTTTATAGAATTAAATACGAATAATGTTTCCGTTATTTTACCCTTTTAAATGTTAATCTATATATATAAAAGAAAGTCGTGTTAGTTACACTATTTATAACTCAAGAACGGCTGAATCGATTTGACTGAAAATTGGTGGGCAGGTAGCTTAGAACCAGGAAAAGGACATAGGATAATTTTTACCCCGTTTTCTATTTTTTGTTCGGCGCGGACGGAGTCGCGGGTAAAAGCTAGTATTCTATAAAAAAGGCTGAATAGCAGCTATACTTCAATACAGCGTAGAAAAAGACATGATATTCTGACGGTCAATAATGCGGTACTGAACAAAATATGGCTAGAAGTATATTTGCGGTAACACTTGGGTGAGACTTATTACAACGATGGTTGAGGTTATTATTATTAAAAATAAAATTAAAATAATGTAAGTACCTATATACTTTGCATCTTACGAGAACTTATTGCTAATATTTTATAAACCTCCTTTACCCCCACCCCTTTCGGTACAAGTAAGGGTGACGGATACTTACGCCGACATCTATCCCTCGTTTATTTATCTTATTACATTCAAATCAACCCTAAGGCGGTAAGGGGATGTGAATCTCTACATGAACCTTCGATGCATCTCATCTTGTTACTGGCAAATACGCAAATTGGCCAATCGACGTTAAACCGAAAAGTGCCCAGAGAATTTCAATAAATGCCACTATGAGTTGAAACTACTTTGTTGTTTCATTTAAATTTCTAGTTATTTATTTTTTATATAGTTAAATTGAATTAATATTATTATTTTTATCTTTTTGGGATTTACCATAACAAACTTAGACAATGTTTCAAATACATTTTAGCTTTAACATACGTCAACACTTTTATACCGTGACTCTAGCGCCCGGCGCGGATTTACAACAAATCATGGTTATTAAAACATAATTATGCGTAGGCTTGCGAAATGTGATATTTAACAATAAATAATGATGTACTTATACCGAAAGCATTTTGGTGATACATGTTTATGGTGAAGCATATCACAACGTTGACGTCAATAATATCAATCAGCGGCGGACAAAGGGTTAAAACACGTGTTTAACTAAATAGTGTCTAATAGTATATTTGAAGTAATACAGTTTAATTTGTTATTTAAGAAGTTTAATTTTTATTGAAGTAAAAACTGATCTACTATATTCCAACATGTAAAAAAATCTAAATTAAATAAAATTAGTTCACCAATATATTTATACCAATAACAAGTCTATACCAACATATAAATACAGTATGCATAATTCCCACAACGAGTGGCTTCCAGTCTAATTTGCATAATAGCCAATCACACGACAGCGCGCCCTCTAGCGGTTTTGACGACGTTTCCTTGAGGTTTCCACACATTAGACAAAACTAAGTGGTTACGAATTTAATTCAAAACATGCACACCGTGTTTTTAAGAACGTTCATTTTGTTGTCCTCTAAGCTTTTGAAGGGAGTAAAAATTTACAATAGAGTAAAAATATTCTTCAAAATACTATGGTTATTATTTTAATTATTTATTATTCTAAAGGAATTTCTTACGAGCCCGTCATTTTTACACTTAAATATTTAGAATGGTTACTTATTCAAAGCATATTTTAAATTTTACTTTCTGAAGGTAAATACTTTTCAAGATGATAATCAAAATAAAAAAAAATAAAATAAAAAAATCAATATAATTAAAAAGCAAACTAAATCTTTCTCACAAGGAAATTCATTAAGGAAGAAATCATTACACAAAACACTGTTGGCAACCTCATCTCGGCCCGAAGCTATAGTTTTAATTCCGTAGAGTATTACTTAACCTTACATAAATCTCACTTTATACCTTCCGATCCTTTTTCTCCACACAATGAGATTACGCACCTGCAATCAACATTTAATTCTTTTAGCTTAAGCAAAAGTTTTAACAGATTTAACTGTAGCCATTATATTTCCTCTATTCTTTGCGTTCAAATAACTTACATACAAGTGAGAGAAAATATTTCATCAACTCCCCTTATCTTCCATTAAACATTTGTTTATATGATATGGCTGTGGCCAATTCACCTTATTAGCGAAGTAACCGCTGCTTATAGACATCTGTAATTGCAGATACTATTTTTCATCAATGGAGGAATCTCTCATACAGAAAGAGGATATTCCTCTTAATATGCGTCCCTTCCTCCGTGAAATCCATTATCTCTTCCCATCCTTTCCTTATAAGAAAAGGGTGAGAAGAGAAATAGAACTAAAATTAGGCCTCCGGAACGCACACTTGTCAGATAAAACGCGGAATTACACCCACTTGACGCGTGTCTTCTGTGTGTTCGTGGTATTACACCGGGCAAACCGGGACCACTGCTTAACATAGTTGCGAGTATTTTATATAATGATAAAACCATATAGTAAATTTGTATTCACCAATTTACTAACATCCGAAATATTGTATATTGCAGGTATTTGAGGTAGTATTAGGACTTAGAATGGTATAAAAGATAAAAAAGACTATCAATTTGCTATTCGCTTATCAAGAATACTTATTGCAGAAAGATAAAGACCTTATTCAGTGAAAGCCAGTCGTCGCCACTATAAACTTTGTTACACTAAAAGGCTATTACGTCTAGCATACTATTACAAGCTACGAAAACTTCTACGTCTTGTTGAACTTGCTACGTAGTTTTAATTTGAACGCTAAATTTTGCTTGCACATTTATAGAATGTAGAAAATACAAGTTATTCAATTTAACTTAAAGCTGAACAAGTAGTTTAATTTGGTGCATAATAAATATAGTAAATTGAGAAATTTTAAATAGGAGTGTAGTATTAACCATATTTTAGTATTATAATAGACTAGCTTTATCCGCGACTCCGTCCGCGCGGAATAAAAAATAGAAAACGGGGAAAAAATTATCCTATGTCCGTTTCCTGGTTCCGATTCAGCCGTTCTTGAGTTATAAATAGTGTAACTAACACGACTCTTTTATATATATAGATATATTGATAAAAAAATTACCTGAACTAAATCAACTATACATGAGAATTGTACAGAAATTTTGCAAGTATTTTTGGTGAGTAAGAGAGAGAGATTCCGGTCAGTTTTACTTGCATCAGTCAATAATCATAAAGTAGCATGTAAAATAGTAATTAATTAAACTTCCATTAAAACAGTGTGTAATAATCCTTTATGTTTGTGATTAGATGTGACGGGATGTTAACCAACTGATTAATACTTAATTGACAGTAACTGCGCTAGACATTGAGTGCTGTCAAGGAACATATATTCTGGTGTTAAGCACATCCATTCATTAATTAAATTTAATCGAGTAAATTTTGTAGTCAGTGGGACATAATAATAATGGATAAAACAAGTAAAAAAAACATACAAAGATTCGGCTACCGTTTCCGGTCATTCGTAGCACTATAGCTAAGTAGCTCGATAGCACTATAGTACTGTAGCATCGTAGACCTGTATCACCGTAGCGTTGTAGCATAATACCAGTATAGTAACGTAGCGTTCTAGTGCCGTAGTGCCGTTACACTGTAGCTGTGTTACTAAAGTAATGAGTTCCTAGTAGGAATATTTACATCACTCAATATTTGTATGATATTATTTGATGTTTTTAATACAAATTTTGTTACGCAACGTTAGTGTAAACGTTCTTACGAATATTCGTGATAGGCCTTCTGTAGCTCTGTAGCACTGGTGCACCGGAGAAATGCAATACAGTAGCACTTTGCGGTATAAAAAGGACCGTTAATTTTAAAATGTATTGACTTCTTGGATATGATATTTACCAAGTTGCTTCTATAAAAAAATAACAACTCAAGTTTCCAATAAATTGTAACAAAACCTATAACAGTGCCGTAGACGTAATAGCCTTTGTGGTGGCTTGTTACAAGTTTGCTTGTTAGAAAAGGCTTTGAGTCATTTGATATGTTTCTTTGATAGAAATTCTTACGACACGCTCTTGATAAGATATACAATACGTTTATATACTTTACAAAAATAATGTTTTATCAAATGTAAATAGAATTCGTTCTCAACTCTTTTATTTATATTGTTAAATAAGTTATATGTACCATGATTTAACGTATAAATTTGACATAAATTTACTCAAATAAAGACTTTAAAGATGAAGTTTTTTATACAATGTCACGTATTAAGCTTTCAATTAAACTGCAGATGATATTGGAAAGAAGGCTTATGCATATTTAAATGGAACTTGGGCTTTTTATTAAATTATTTTTATTTTCTCGCGGAAGAAGTCGCGTACAACAGTTCGTTTAAGCAATAAATTAAAAGCATTATTTATTTCTTACTTTATAAATATTTACCCAAGATGAAGTAATGTAAAAGTTATCTGCCATTAAATTTATTCGCAATACCAACTTATTGAATATTATCAACAAAGTTTATAAAAGCTTTGTTGTTTAATCTCATTGTCTTCAGCAACATCATGTCCTTTGTCCATAGCCAAGAATAACAATATCGCTTCTTAAAGAGTTTTATTGAGTCATAAAAACTTATACTAAATCCCCGCTTTCAAAATCCGGCTTCTTTTTAAATTAAGAAAGTAATGAAGACTCCATCCGTCTCATCTTAAATCCTAGTATATAGAAAAATTGTTGTTTCAAATTTTATGAAGCGACGTAAGACGAACTTAATTACTTTATATTAAAGTTTTTAGGAAAGTTGTTTAGTATTTTCCAAGTAATAATAGAAGCTGAAAATATTTACCCGTCATAGAAACACGTACGTACTATTTTTACGGAACTCGTCTAATAATGAAATTTGATCTTGATGAAATTTGACAGAGACTTAGAGAAGTTAGTCTGGAAGAATACATAGGCTACTTATTATGATTTTTTTTTGATTTCGCGCGAACGGTGTCGCGGTCGAAAGCTACTACAATATTAATGTTTCAATAACCTTGATTTGTCAAAAATCGACGCCGGGCGCTAGAGTCACGGTATAAAAATGTTGACGTATGTTTAACCTAAAATTTATATGAAATACTGTCTAAGTTTTTTATGGTAAGGCCCTATATATTTTACATCAACATCTAAAAGCAGAAAGTTCTCAATTCGTCTATATGTTTTTTTTTTCTTAACCATACCAGCAATTTCGTATTTACATATCATTTATCATTAATTTTGCCTCTTGTTTGAATTACCGAATACTCAATCTAATTTATTGTTCTTTGGAACTCTTTGAGTCGTACTCAAATATAGTTAGTTATAAAGAAATGAAAAGGTCATCGTCTTCGAGGAAAGTTATTTATATAGGACTCGTAAGGGATAAGTCTATGAGATATTGAGCTCTTTTATTCAAATTGATAAAATGAATATATTAATTATAATGGATGAAAAAAGAAATAAAAAAAAAATTAAGAAGTATTTTGTTATGAAAAAAAGAAGGAAAGATACATAGAATCTATGATGTAATATGAATACCAGAGAAAAATAGAACCAGATATACAATACAACAACAATTATTCTCTTTTGAATTATCTTTTGCAAATTTACAAGTGGAAATAAATGCGAAAATTTGTATGGATGTTTGTTATTACGTATTTTCAAAACGGCTCATCGATATATAGTCTGGAAGGGCACGTAGGCTACTACGTTTTTTTCAAATTCTGCGCGGACGAAGTCGCGGGTAAAAGCATGTTCTCTCATAAAGAGAATTTAAACAAACAAATAACTAATTTGAGTTCCTTGTTTGACAATAAACGTCATGATCGATAAAAGATTTCGCTCCAGAGTAAACTAACAAAATCTAACTTTACCATCGCTTAACTTAGAATAATTTGAAGTGTTAGTTAAGCAAAACCAAAGTCCAAGAAAAACTTCTATTGTGAATCAGATTTAGGTCAGTACCAATAAGAACTAATTCGCTTCAAATCTCTAGAATTCTTGATAATGTTATTAGTATTTTCAAACATTTTGTTATACTCTAGTATTTACTAACACTATCTTAAGAATTCACTGCGTCCAGTTAATGTCAGTCTTAATACTCTTTCGTTTCATAGACCAAAAATATTTGGTATTAGAAACCAAAAGCAGCATTGGTGATATATATTTAAGGGTAAAATAAATACTATCTAGAATTCTCAAATATAAATAACGCTAGAACATAAAACTAAAAACCTTAAAAAATATAATATAAAAACTAAGATGTATCATTAGAAATTAAAGTAATATACCTTTTTAATTAATCTATCTATCTTTCTTAATTTATATCATGGTCAAAATTTTGTTGCACTAAAATGATAATATTTGTATATTTTCTCTAACATTTACTACTCTGTGGTATATCCTAACTCAGTTAAAGTAATATTTAGAGTGTAATAAACATTATAAACGTTCCAGAGTAGATTAACTTGGCCACTCAGGTACAACTAATTGACCTATTAAGTGGAATAATAGTCAGTACAAATGTCACTCAGTGTTATTTAAATTAAATTAGTAGAATTTACGCTCTTAAAATTTCCACCTTTATTTATGCCCTTCTTAACCTCTTAAGAATTTTGCTGTCGTCAGAATAAGCAGAAAAAAGCCTTGTTCAGATTAAAAATTAGAACACTCATAAGTAACATTACATAACTCGAGTTTTTTTTTAGTTTTTTTTAATTTTGGAACGAAGTTCTTTATCGCGCGTTGTGAAAGGGGGCTAGACGGAAAAAATTCTTACGAAAAGTTGTCACGACACTTTTTGCTATAGTAAGTATGTTAACGACGAATGAGCGCTACTTCACCATGGCAACGATGTGACAATATATAACGAAAATTCATAGAAATAAAATGTACTTCTTGTGAAGACTTAAGTTTTCTATTCATAGAATAAACATTGGTTCCTTCACTAATTAATCGAAAGGAACTTCGTTCCATCCGGGTGTCCCTTGATACCTCTCAAGCTTTTTTTTTTTTGGACTGAATAAAGCATGAGTATTGTTCATTAATTTAACAATCCAAAGTTTATCGCAGACTACGGAATTCGTATAACAAAGCAACACGTGAAGAGTAACTTATTATAAACTTTTCAATGATAAAATAAACTTTGACATGATTCGCACGACTCTTGATTCGACGCTGATTGCTCTGTGACTTCGTATTTAAATGGAAATTTCTTCGCGACTCATTACAATTTTAATAATAAATATGATTGTGACTTTTGAAACGTGTTGTCTCCCTCTATGAAAATGTGGACGACGACAGTATTTTTTATTTAATATTAGTGTCAATGCAATCGAAATACACAGTGAGATTCCACTGCCGTAACTCTTGTACAACGACATGCTGTTGTCTCTCTCCTTCTATTTGAAAAAAACAGAGATAATGTTATTTTTTACTTCAGTTGATTCGGGAATGAAAACTCGTGGATAGGTAAGGCATAAACAATAGTGATAAATGTTTTTAATCTGTTTTCATGATATAGAATACTAGCTATCGCCCGCGAATCCGTCCGCGCGGAATTAAGTAGCCTATGTGTACTTCCAGATTGTGTTCTATGTCTGTGTCAAATTTCCTTAAGACCCTTTGAGCCGTTCCGGAGATATGTACCTTCAAACAAACATCCATCCATCCATCTAAACATTCGCATTTATAATATTACTAAGAAGTAAGATTAAAAACTTTAGATTTGTTAAATGTTGTATCCAAAAAAACATAAACCTTGTCGTTTTAAGGAAACAAAAAAGGCACGGGAAGTTGGTCTGGAGGTTGCTTCAGGGACAAGACCGTTGTAATTCTTAAGTTAAGAGAGTAAAATGAACAACAAAATTAGTCTCTTTTACTAGAAAGCCATTTATATTATACATTCTCTGTTTAAAAGTGACTTAAAAAGTAAATGATACTAAAACTAAGTTCATGTTGAAAGTTGAGTTAAAATCTCACACGTAAAGAGTTTCAAACAGTTAAGTTGTAAGTTGAAGTAAAGTTTAGCTTTGTTTCAATACTTAACACAGTGATCGCTGAGATTTAGATTTAATGCTTTAAATATAGTTACTTAATATTTTGTTATGTCAATTTTATTTTTTGGAACGAAGTTCCTTATCGCGCGTTGTGAAAGGGGGCTAGACGGAGAAAATTCTTACGAAAAGTTGTCACGACACTTTTTGCTATAGTAAGTATGTTAACGACGAATGAGCGCTACTTCACCATGGCAACGACGTGACAATATATAACGAAAATTCATAGAAATAAAATGTACTTCTTGTGAAGACTTAAGTTTTTTATTCATAGAATAAATATTGGTTCCTTCACTAATTAATCGAAAGGAACTTCGTTCCATCCGGGTGTCCCTTGACACCTCTTAAGTTTTTTTATTTATATTTATCAACCTGACCTTGCCCCTACGAGGAGTCGGCACATATAAACTCTACCGTACATCTCTATCAGCCACCATATCTGAATTCACTCTCTTGTCATCCATACCAATAGTTGGTCTAAAACAATGGTTGTGGGAACCATTGTTTTTCAGCAGTCCACAAAAGTCAAGTGACCAGTCGCCATGCAGTAACTAGCAGGGATTGCCGTCTTGTCGAAAACAATACAATAACGTCTACGATCTGAGAACGTAACAGGAAATTTTTTCGAAAAGTTTCCGTTTCGACATCGACAAAATTTGTAAAATTTGTGTAGCGCCGTTATCACTTATTTCATAGTAGTTCCTGCTTAAAAGATTAATATAAACCTGACCAATCAATGGTTTGGAACCCCTGATCTGAACACTATCTAGAAATGCGATTTTTAGTGAGTACCTACTATTATTTGCAGTGTAAAATTTCTCCAGATTATAAATTTGAATTTTATGTACTTGATTCAAAATATATGTAAATATGTCGCTACATTACTCACACTCTTATCCCTAAAGCGAAACGAAAATATTAGGCAAACCGTATAACCTCATCCCATGGCGTATGTCGTTATATCCAAATTTGAATATCAACCAATCAACGTCAGCCTACGGAGGGTAAGATTCTAAATTCAATTTATTTTATTATTAAATAAAATTCCCTTATACTGTGAAGGGACGAATTGTAAACCTCAGCACGCTTTTCCATTTCAAATCGCTTTCTGCTTCGCTATTGCATTTTTATCCCTCCCTTATCATTGTAATGATTTTACATTTTTTTACCTGATTTACAGAAAGATGCTGTTTTTTTATATCGCAAGGTGTCAAACTAGCAAGCGGTCACCTAAATCCGCATAAATAGCGAAGCGACCATAGAAATCCATAATGGAATCTACCATTGCGAATGCAACGCATCTGCAAACATGTTTCAAATAATTAAAAAAAAGTAAATTAAACTATAACATAACATTTTATGTGAATTTCGTTCAACAACGTACCTATATTTTGAAAATGGAAGCCTAAAATTAAGACTAGAGGTGCAGCTGCATGGAATGAAAATCAATTACTATTAAAGCCCGTAGGATCACGTATAGCCCGCTGGGTTAATTGTAATGTCCAAAGGTATTGTGCCTGTAAGTACTGTATCACAGGTAAAATATAATTTGTTTTTTAATAGATTTGATGTTTGAGCACGTAAATAGGTTGTATTATGATTTAAAAAAAAAATTTCAAACACAATAAAAACCAATAAATAGGTATATATTTTTACGCAGCGATCAATATTTTTCTTTCAAAGAAGAAACTATTGTTTAATTAATCTTTTAAATATTACACTTGAAATAACGACATCTTTCTTTTAAGGAAATATTTTAACATAATTTTTAGATATATTGAAAGCTCTTAACTTCGCAAACAATTTTAGGTGTAGCGGGACGTAGAGAAAGGCCGAGGGAGTTCACTGCGTAGCGCGCCGATGACATTGAGCCGCCAAGATATTTGAAAATAATTATACAAACCAATAAAAGTACAATCTAAAATAATACGTAGATATTCTAGAATCTGATTCAATGTCGTCTGGTGAGTTAAGAGAAATGTATATTAAATAACAATATTTAATTTATCACTTTAATACTTGTTTATACTGAATTTAATTAAACTGCAACAATAAATAAAATCGTTACCTGGCGGAACATCCTCTATAATATTGATCATAGCTCTTATTAATATCCACATAATGCACCTGATGTCGTGGTTTTCGTAAAGTTGTACATTTTCATTTTACGATAACAAAATAAACCGCGGTTAATCGCTGTCGAAATTATCTTGTTTTATTGTGTTATTTATCTACACTAATAATATAATAATATATAGAGGAAAGATTGAATTGTTTGTTTGTATTGAATATGCTTCGAAACTACTGGAACCGATTTGAAAAACTCTTTCACTGTGGATTAGCTGCAGTATATCCGGGTGAAATAGATTACTAGATTTTTTCTTCCGCGCAGACGAAGTCGCGGGCAACTATTAGTTTTTTTATTTTAAATAAAGAACAGTTTTAGGGTATGGCAATTACGAGTCAGTTTAAATCTTTGAGGCACTCTATTATTTTGGCATGTAAAAAAAACGAAACTTAATATAATTTAGTTACGACTCATATTCAGCGTATTTTGTTCATATTTTATTACTTATTCAGAGATAATGAAAAAATTAAAAATGTCACCACCATCATATCTGATACAAGCTAGGAAGAGGGATAGTAAAAATTAATTAAATATGGTAACATTTTAATAAAGTCATGTATCAATAAATAATAGCCATTTAAATTCATAATTGCACAATAAATTCTGTCAACTCCAACATCCAATGGGATCATTTAATTAACCAAAAGGATTTAATAGTAAGGGATTATCATTTACTGCAGCTGGTGCTTATGTGACGAATAATAGTTTACAACTTGATCATACTTATATAAATACTATATATACGTGAGTGAGTTACTCCGATTTTTAATATTTAACCCGTTCCAAGCCACTGAGATTTATTCTTATAAAGATGAACTCGTCAAGAGAGTTGGTGGTTAAAATATTAGCAGATTAATTACATACATAATGAAAATTTCTTATATGAATTAAAATCTGTGACTATGTGATCAAATATCATTAACATTTTAGACTAGATTATTGAAGAAATATCTAGATTTTGCCGACTAGTTGTTAAACTAATTATTAAAAAATAGAGATACATATTATAAGTAATAAAAAATATAAATCAAGTCTTTTACAATTAACGACTTAGTGTTAACTAAGTGAAACAGCATAAGTTGGCTTCCTTCAAGTTTGAAGTCTAACTTTAGTTGAGCAAAATCTCAACGTTACTTAGACTGGGAACTTGATAGCTTCATTATGCTTGGTATATTCAAACAGTTTTGGACAGTAACTAGATGCTAATAAATGTAAATTAGATTGTTTTAATGCAAATTATTATATGATGCAATTTTTTGAAAATTAAGTACAACTCTATATTATTTTTCCACCCAAAATAATTAGGTAGTAGTAACCTATTATTTTCCATAAAATTTTTATAAAATGTAATGTTTTAAAATCACAAAACTTCACTATTTCGTAAATTTTTTCAGTTTTTAATTAACAAAAATTTCCAAAACTCTATTGCAAAAAACTACTGAACGTACAAAGTGATTTACTTAAAGTAAAGAGTAATGTGTAAAAAAATTATCACAATATATTTGTTGTTATTAAAATTTACCAACTATGTTCAAAATATTATAATCTATCTCCATATTATGTAGTTGCGTAAAATGTTTCAAAATTCTATATTAGGCGGTAACCCTCGAGGCAAATGATGTAAAACGATGAACGCATTCTACATCCCCGTCATGTTCATCCCTATATCTAAATTAGAACATCAACCAATCAACATGCTCAGAGGGCGCCACTTTATATCAATTGAATTTATATTCTAAATTGCATTCCGTAGACGCGCAATAATTTTTTTATGTATGTGGCATTTGTTACAATGTTTGTTACAATTACAACACTATAAATAAGTTAAAGTTTAAAAAAATATTTTTCATATTAAAAGCACACAACATATAAAGAAATTATGTATTGGAAACTATTTGATAGCTATATAACTTCAAACTTTCGTGGTTTTTACTAATATAATGTTCGTAAGAAACGGGATTCTTACCACGATTAGGATGTTTGAGCTCAAGCAAAACAACGATCCTCAGAAGTCGGCTATAGCTGAACACCTTTTGGACCCCTCCACCAATCACTGGATTGAACTTCATAGTCCCCAGGTACTATCGACAGAACGCCACTACATACCAAGATTGGTAAGAGAAGCGATTGAGATTGAAATTTCTAAATGCAAAAACTTCAATCGCGAAGATGGGGTTAAATTGTCGAGTGCCTGGAATCCAGTGATCCAGTATTACAACAAGACTGGACAGCAACCGACTTCGAGTACGCGCACAAATGTGGACACAGTGAGTGTAGTTTGTCGACAAACAAAAATAACATCGAGTGCGGACTTAATGTGCAGTGAGAACGCGGACAGTGGTAGTGGTCGCCGAATCAGAAAGAAGGTAGACCGATACGGCTATCTTTAACATTTTTTACACTACCGCACAACACCAGTCAACCCGTGAACATGGCGCATGCAACTGTGCCGAAATATCGGGAGCTCAAACATCCTAATCGTGGTAAGAATCCTGTTTCTTACGAACATTATATTTGATAGCTCTATACGAATCAATGATGACAAAATTCTACAAAAAGTTTTCAAAAAAACTCCGTAATTTATCTATTTTTTTCAGCTCGGACAAAATCCTTTTGGATATAGTATTTTTTATGAAATGTTTTTGCATCTAGAAAACAAAGATTTGCAAGCGACGTCCATATAAACGAGAAATTATACGACGAAGGAGGGTTCATCGAATCTCATTCAAGTCTTAATACGGAGAAAGCATTCGAGCGCAAAAAGCGTGAAACCGAGGTAAGTAAGCAATACAAATAAATAGCTTCATGAATAATGCGACCGCGATTACTGTGTGGACATACACATAAGCTGAAGCGGATCTCAAACATGGCTATAGAACACAAAAAACAATAACAAATTAAATTATAATAAAGTCGTTTTATTTGTCGTCGTGGTAAATCTGTTATTTTTATTTAATTAAACAAGCAATATTTAAATCGAATATTCTAGATAAAATGAACGTATTCAGTATCACTCAACATATAAATATAATGGCATTGTTTTAGATCCTTCAAGTAAAGGAAATTCGATACGAACACGAAGTCAAATCCTAGACGAATAGTGAACGAGGATTTTAGTAAAGTGAATTAACATCTAGTATCCTGTTATTAAAATCCTCTAATTTTATACAAAAAATAAATAAATCATTTCTACGTCACGCACAAATTGTTAATAACACTTTCTTTGAGCACATCCTAAAACAATAGACGTTTGACTTTTCACACAACGCTCGTTTCGGCACATTCGCCGCAGACTTAAATTCTCGTTCATGTAATGGTAGATAGTTTATTTCGGGACGCTCCGCTGACATAGGAATAGGCGATAATGATCCTCATTTATGCTTGTTTACCTATGTTATGCTACGAAGGACTGCGGTAATCGAACGTCGTCTATGAAAGTCTTTACCTCTCATTTATTGAACATAGGTAAGTTAAAATTTGTGAATAGATTAGGTACAGTAAAAGAGGTAGTGTTACTTTATATATACACAAATTCTAATAATTACATTCGTATATTCCGTTTCAACTTATCGCGTCACCTTGCATAGTATAAATCTAGTTCAAAATTTAGTCGTAGTAAAAGTCGTTATTTGAACTTATAACCAGCATATGCAGAGTTGAATAAAGCTCTTAAAATATTCAATTCGATTCGTGCAATAGAATTCCTAATTAGGTAACTATTCGAATAATGAATTTGAATAGAATTAAATAGATCTATCGATTGTGAAGTATCTGGCAAACAGTGAGCCTCGATTGGCCGGAAGTGGCGTCGGGAATGTTTCCTGTGAACGTGATAGTGGCACTTCCGTTAAATTTTCCACTTTAAAATTCTTCACAGATTTTTCTCGAATGAAATTACGTTTCTATTACGTAGGACATTCGTGCTGTATTAATTACATTGTTGTAAAGTTTGTGATAATCAGTTAATACTATTTGACGTTGCACAAAATAACTTTCTGTTTTAGACTCAAATTTTTGAAAGTTAACTTAATTACTTATGTACTTATATTTCGTTTAATTACAGTATATAAAACAAATAGAATAACTATACGTATGTATTTTAATAAAACAGATTACAAGGTACAAATTAATACAAGGTTTAGAGCATAATTTGGTATCTATATATATAAAAGAAAGTCGTATTAGTTACACTCTTTATAACTTAAGAACGGCTGAATCGATTTGACTGAAAATTGGTGGGCTGGTAGCTTAGAACCAGGAAACGGACATAGGATAATTTTTAACCCGTTTTTTATTTTTTATTCCGCGCGGACGGAGTCGCGGGTAAAAGCTAGTATGAAATAAATGACTTTACCCAGCAATATTCAAGATAGTAAACTACACATAACATTACGCTGGAATTGCAGATAAATGATGCATCAAATTAGCTTTGTTTCAACCATCAACCAAATTCGTAACAGATGTGGATTTATGAAAAGTAATAATTTACACTATCCATCATTGTTATATGATAAACTAGGTGTCGCCCGTGACTCTGTCCGCGCGGCATTAAAAAACTTAATAAGTAGCCTATGTGAGAACCGTTGAGCCGTTTCGTAGATACCTACAAACAAACATCCATCCATCTAAACTTACGCATTTATAATAGACAAATTCTCAAATCTCGTTAAGTTTGTTAATATATTTTTTTTTTTTCAATAGAGAGAAAAACTGAAAGCTCTAAGTAGGTGGCGCTAAAAATTTTATGTCATTCTAGTGATTTAAAAAAAATATTCCTTGTATTCATTTTATGTTATACATTTTTTTTAATATCAGCTAGAACTATACTAAAAAAAACTTATTTTAGATATTTTTTTGAGTGAAATTTGATTTCATCAATGCTATGACAACAGTCCACAGAGTACTTTGTATGTAAAATAAAGTGTTTATTTGTACGTCTGTGGTATATTATATTGTGAGTAAGAGGCAATTTTTCTCGCAGTAAGTCACTATTAATACACACCTTTTTTCAAGTATACAAACAATGGTGAACTTCATGGGTCTATGTAACCAATAGCCAGTTATATAAAATTGCTGCACAACTCGTTCCCAAGATGTTACATAATTCGATTTCTATGTTCACATAAAATCTTCGCAGTCGCGATCTATCAAGTTTATGTCATTATAAATTATACAATCTTTTGTACGATCCGAAAAGGTTTTGTGTTGCTACAGTGAGAAATGTATTACTGGACATAAGGCAGAGATGCTATTTGGAGATAGCGAGATCTCGTCTAACTTAAGAGCCTGTTTCGAATTCGACCTATATCGAGTTTCGCTCGTTTTTCCAAAGTCTATCCGGAATAGTGCTTCTGAATATTGGATGTCATTTATAGCGGCTTAGGGTTTTTCCTCTATGTCTACTTGAATTTCGGCTGTCGTAACTAAAGCTTTTGTTTTGCTAAAGTAAAAAAAAAATATTTCATTAAGAACGGACTACCTCTATTGCTATTCTAAGATTGTAACTCATTTTGCATTTCACTAATCACTAACCTAATATTATATAACAAATACGCGAGTAAATATATATACACGGATGATTTTGGTATAAAAGACTAGCTGTTGCCCGCGACTCCTTTAGCGCGGAATTTAAAAAACGTAATATGTAGCCTATGTGTTCTTCCAGACTATGTTCTACATCTGTGCCAAATTTCATAAAGATCCATTGAGCCGTTCCGAACATTAAATAAAATTAATTAAATACTAATATTATAAATGCGAATGTTTGAATGGATGGATGGATGGATGTTTGTTTGAAGGTACCTCCGGAACGGCTCAACAGTTCTTGATGAAATTTGGAAAAGTTGTAGAACATAGTCTGGAAGAACACATAGGCTATTATCAAGTTTTTTTTTTAATTCCACGCGGACGAAGTCACGGACAATGGCTAGTTAGTTTATAATATTAGTGATTAGTAATTAAGTTTTGTTTAAATTTTACTTTTTTTTGAGTGACAATACTTAAGTTTTTTGATTATTCAATTATTAGTTAGATCTTAAAATTCATAATTACGATCCTTTTCAAGAAAAGGCTTAGTTTACTAGGCAGAGATACATTAACATAGAGAATAACAAGGATTTTATATAAAATGTTGTACTTCGGAAGAACCCTTACGCTTCAATAAGTTTTACGTAAAAACCTCTTCAACCCTCGTGAAATATAAATCAAAATTATTCACTATATTTATTGTTTCAAGAGACCTTACGATTATTTGAAAGGGTTGCCTTTTTAGCCGACTTCAAAAAGAAGGAGGTTATCAATTCGACTGTTTTTTTTTTTTTTTATGTGTGTTACCGCGAAACTCCGCCCCTGGTGGTCCGATTTTGATGAAAAATATTTTAATCGAAAGGAAGTGCTTGCAGGTGGGTCCCATTTTTTTGTTTTTTTTTTAAATAACTAGAAGACTAGTAGATTTTGAATATAGCTTCAAAATTTGTTGCGAAAATTAGGGACATTTTTGCTTTCAGCGCTTACGTAGGCTAAACTATAGGACCTACATAAAAATGATGTATGGCGAATTGTAGCTCTTTAAATGTGCTAAATAAAAGTCCGCGATAGCATATATCTATCTTTTATAATTTTCTCACAATAACAATTTTTTTCTTCAGAAACATCAATTAAATTCATGCCCTATTTCCGACGCTATTATTCGAGTTCAGTATTAACCCTTATGTAAATAAACATGTTCATTATCAAGAGAATTTAATGTAGATTATATTTGCAATTGAAACTATATCATTCTGTCTAATAGTTTAGGAGATATCGTAAGAATAAAATTACGCGGAAACGAAAAATGCTACATCGCGTTACAATGAATAGCACAAATTTGCTTTCTGGGCTTACGTAGGTCAAACTATATGACCTACATTAAAATGATGTATGGAGTAATTATAGATCCTTAAATTTGCTAAATAAAAGTCTAAGGTGGCATATATCTATCATCTATGGATGTCTCACAAAAACCATGTTATTGTGAACAAACTTCGATTAAAATGCACACGAAAAACAGCGTCGTAAGCTTACGGCGCTATTATATTATATTCGATATGAATCCTTATCCAAATAAATAAGTTTGATGGCTAGAATATTAAATGCAGATTACATTAGCCTTTAAACTATGTAATTCTGATCAATAGTTTGGGAGATATTAAATAATTAAAAACTACGCGCATTCGAAAAATGCTAGTGCGGCGCGCGGCTGGACAAAATTAAAGGCACGCTACGATGTATTAGTTCGGTAATTTTCAATTTGTATACCGATTTTGATAATTAATTCATTGTTTAAAGGATAAGTGGTTATCTGCTGCATTCTAAATTCGTTTTTGAATTGAAGTACACACATATCAAATAGGAAAGTCCTTTTCTTTATTTGTCTTATTTTTGTCTTTATACGTATTAACGAAATTTGTAATTGAACTTCAAATTCACTAAAAATTGTGAAATAAAACAAAAATTTTAAGAAAAAAAAATAGCCGACTTCAAAAAAAAACAATCTCAAACAAAATGCACTCAAAAGTAACCTAAAAAAACCAATTTCAAACAAAATGCACTCAAAAGTAACATAAAAAAACAATTTCAAACAAAATGCACTCAAAAGTAACCTAAAAAACCAATTTCAAACAAAAAAAAAACAATTTCAAACAAAATTCACTAAAAAGAAACAAAATAATGTCATGAAAACTCTCTAAACTCTAGTAGTTAGCAGTAGGGGCTCAGTTTTCCGCAACTCCACGACAAGCGCGTATTTTGCGTGTCTCTAAACTCTAAAGAAAGTTCTCTTCTTTCTTGTAACATGTCTATATTGTATAATTATTGTTATTTTGGAGTCGGTTTCGGCCTAAGTAGGGACATAAACGTAAGTATGTCTAATACATCTCAAATATAAAATGTCATCTATTTACTTCGGCCGACACCGACTCCAAAATAACAATAATTATACAATATAGACATGTTACAAGAAAGAAGAGAACTTTCTTTAGAGTTTAGAGACACGCAAAATACGCGCTTGTCGTGGAGTTGCGGAAAACTGAGCCCCTACTACTAACTACTAGAGTTTAGAGAGTTTTCATGACATTATTTTGTTTCTTTTTAGTGAATTTTGTTTGAAATTGTTTTTTTTTTTGTTTGAAATTGGTTTTTTAGGTTACTTTTGAGTGCATTTTGTTTGAAATTGTTTTTTTATGTTACTTTTGAGTGCATTTTGTTTGAAATTGGTTTTTTTAGGTTACTTTTGAGTGCATTTTGTTTGAGATTGTTTTTTTTTGAAGTCGGCTATTTTTTTTTAAACAAATAGTTACAAAAAGTTACCTTAAAATTATTTATTTATGGGTTACTTAATAACTTTTTTAATTCGTTTAAAAAGAGTAGAGTAAACGTTAATAATGTGTGTTTTTTGCAATGTAATAAAAATAATAATAAACTCATTTAACCCTTTCAGAAAGTAAACAATAATAATGTAAAAAAACCAAACATGCTGAAAAGAGGGAAAAAACACAAAAACTATATAAAAAAGCAACAAGCATGTACATAGTAACAAGTATAAAAAATAAAAGTTGTGAGAATGTCGAGAATGTTCCGTTATAACAAAAATATTCTCACATGCAAACACTACTACGATTCATTACTTGTTTGGTCGTAAATCTAATATATAAAATTCTCGTGTCACAGTTTTCGTTCCCGTACTCCTCCGAAACGGCTTGACCGATTCTCATGAAATTTTGTGAGCATATTCAGTAGGTCTGAGAATCGGCCAACATCTATTTTTCATTTTGTTTTTTTTTTTAAAAAAAAACTGCGCGCGGACGGAGTCGCGTTCGACAGCTATCTAATATATAAAATTCTCGTGTCACAGTTTTCGTTCCCGTACTCCTCCGAAACGGCTTGACCGATTCTCATGAAATTTTGTGAGCATATTCAGTAGGTCTGAGAATCGGCCAACATCTATTTTTCATACCCCTGTTAAGTTTTTTTAACTGCGCGCGGACGGAGTCGCGGGTGACAGCTAGTATAAACATAAAATTCTAATTCCGGTACAAATTTGAAATATGAAATCATAGGCTCGTTTTCGATTTGATTTATAAATGTCTCGTTAAATTTTTGTAAAGATATTTACATTTCTATAAGATGTCACGTAGCAATCAGTGACAAATCAAAAGTCCTCCGCGAAAGTTTGTTTCATCGTTGCCAAGTTTATATTGAAATTAAATATAATTACAAAAGATTTCTTAGATGTACTCCAGTTTATGAATAGAAAAAAAAAACATGGAACGAGGATAGTAATAATAACACGGTTTTATAAATACTAGCAGTTGCCCGCTGCTTCGTCTGCGCGGAATAAAAAAAAAACTGCTAATAAATGTAGCTCATGTCATCGGGGGATAGTATAGCTTCTCAACAATGAAAGAATTTTGCAAATCATTTTGCAAGCTAACATACAATCAGATCTTTTCTCTTTATAATACTAGTATAGAAGTATTGATGAGAGTGAAGTTAAAGCGTACTTCTGTGTTTTTTCTTATTTCTAACATGCACCTGATTCTCTTTCCATATGTATTTTTAACTTTAAAAAGGTACAAATTAATAACTGAGATAAAATCTCAGATTTAGTCTAGTGTCAGCATCACCAGATTACCCTGAATAACAATAAATTGTAACTTAATGTAACTTCAAGTTTACTTTTTTTTTAATTTATAATTTTAATGTATCATCATCATCAATCAGCTCACTATACATCCCCACCGATAGGCTCGGAGCCTAGCCCAAGTTAGGGGTGACTCTTTTTTTTAATGTATATTACATAAAAAATATAAATTATTGTGTTGTTTTTGTTTTATAATTATTGTGTTTAATAAATATTTCCTTTTTTTCTACATATTTTTAAATATATTATAGTTATATATATTTTAAATATAAAATAGTTATTAATCCAGAAGATTATTTTCATGCCAAAAATAAATGCATTCAAGGATATTTGTAAGATATTATATTAAATTACATTTTCAAAGCCAATAAAAGGCACGAAATACGATAAGCCTGTCTATACTGAACTACAAATTCAACTATTTTATTCCAGGTAAGAAAAGGATCGAAGGAAACTCAATTTTGTTAAAATCGGATCACGGCTCCTGATATTGTTGAAGCTTGCCGATTCTATGAGAATGCTTTAATCTCTTTTACCTTATATATTTTTAGATCATTTTATATGTTAACTGTATTCAATAAGATCATACAAACAGCCACTTAAAATAAAACATTCAAGCAGAAAAAATACAATCGAATTGATAACCTCCTTTTTGATGAAAATAAGTGTTAAAATTATATCATCGTTATCATTTCAATAAATTCCTTTCCCATATTATTTATTTATTTATTTATTTACAACACAATAAAAACCTAAAATAGAACTATGTACTAGTAAAAAAAATATAAAAAAATGATGATGAAAGTAAAGAGATTTCTACGGACATAAAATTAAATTATACACTAATTAGCACAGTCTATTCGCTGAGGCAAACTTCATACTAAATAGGTCTTCGTTTTGTGCAAACCTGAATTTAAAGGAAATTTCATTATAGCAATTATGGTGGAGCTTGTTTGATGTCGTTTAAAATTCAGAGACAACATTTTGTTTATCATTTTACATTGATGATACTCTGTGCTCCGTTAAATTGGAGATCGTTTACGTCAGCTGTTTAATGAAGACGAAGACTCGCACATTTTCCAAGCATTCAATTAGTTTAGTTAACTTTCCTAATTGTACAAAGATAATAAAGAATTATAACTACATTTTTTTGACCCTAGACTTGACAAGAAGTCTTTTCCGATTAAGTTTGATTTCCGGATCGATCTTATGGATTCATAGAGTTTGGCAGTCATTTTTTATATTAAAAGATGGCAAAAGAGCATGCGGTCAACAGATCTCGCCATGAATGCGAAGAGACCGCTGTCAATAGTCATTCGGAATTGCAGGAAGAGATACCGAATAGATAATATTACCCCTTCCTTCGTCCTTTCCACCATTAAAACCACATCCCCTTCCCATCCTTTCTTTATAAAAAAGGGTGGGAAGGGGAAGAGGATTACAATTAAGCCTCCGGAAGACTCATCAAACGAAACGCGAAAATCCTTCCACTACACGCTTGTCTTCTGTGTGGTCGTTGTATTACACTAGTCCTTTCGATCCAAATATTTAATCACACTGAATATCTCCATTTAATAATCATTAAGGATATCATTCCGCCAATCAATGATACATTAATTAATTAAAGTAAATTTCACTTGTCATGTCAACTGTCATTCTGGTAACAAATTGAATTGCTCGTATATTGTGCTTGATTGTTTTAATAATAAATGCGTTTGTATTTTGTTTATTATTGATTAGAGAACATTAAATCGACTGAACATTCTTGTTAAGGTAGTTGAAATAAAGAAAGATTTCAGATCTCAGAAGATCTAAATATCATAAGATAAGAAAACATAACACTCCTATAGTAATGTATAATCCAATACTTCACTATGGGACAAATACTTCGTGTTCTCTCCAAGGTACATACTCTTTTTGATTTGGGCTTTGGCACAGTACTATCAATTTTATTTCTAAATGTGTTATCTATCGTAAAAATAAAATAAGTGGAGATATTATTTCATTATCACTTCTAACGCCATCTGTTAGAAATTTATAAAATCAATAAGTTTTGTATAACATCCCATACTAATAATCTCTATGTATGTTACAATATTTTTTCACAAGTTGCAACTCGAAACAGATTTAAAATAAAGTTCACAAGAATTCTATAACCCAATTTTTTTTATATTGTTTACTTGAATTTCAAAATTTTAAATGTAAATATAATGTATCTTTTCTTGTAGTATTGTCTTTAAATATAACAATACATATATGTTGTTATTTAATACAGTAAATTACATTGTCACAGTCGGGTACACATCGTGAACGGGTTACACTCAGCATACTGTAGCAAATAAATGACAAGGGTATGGAGCGATCGCTAAGATTATCTTACAACCTCTTTTGCAGAGTATTCGACCTTTTCCACTAAATTACACTCAAGATCCCGTATTAGTTATGCTTTTTACGTTAAATTTAGATAATGATAAAAATAGCCTCTTTAACTTACTCGTAGTATCATTAAGCCGGATGTTTGTTCTTATTCAAATAAATACTGAAATAGGCATATGATAATACTAGCTGTCGCACGCGACTCCGTCCGCGAATTCAAAAAAAAAAGTACTTAGTACTACTTAGTAAGTAGACTATGTGTTCTTTAATACTATGTTCTACATCTGTGCCAAATTTCATCCAGATCCGTTGAGCCATTCCGGAGATACCTTCAAACAAACATACATCCATCCATCTAAACATTCTCATTTATAATATTAGTAAAATCAAATTAATTGTTTTATTTTATTGTTTATTAATTGTTTTAATTAATGAAGTATATTCAACCCATATTTTCACAAAGAATCGTTCAGGGCAATAAAAAGAGGCCCTTCATTTAAATTTCTCTAGAAGAGGTTATACGTATCTTTTTATAAGATTAAAGAAAACAAAAAATATATAAAAATAGAATGCTATGCAAACAAGGAATAATATTAAAAGGATTTCCTCAAGGAAAAAGATCAAATGGTTCCAGGCAACCATAGTTCTAACGAGAGGAAAAGAAACGAAATATTAAGTTACAAATCCGAAAAAAAAGAGGAATCAATAAAATTACTCAGAGTATCAAACACCACAATACTAAGGATGTTTATTCTTTCCTCTCGTTATCTAGTAAAATGCAACTAATAAATTCAAGTGAAAAAACGAAAACTAAAAACTACGGTAAAGCTTTTTTTATTATAAGGTGGCCAAAGAGCAAGGGGCCACCTGAATTCATCGAAATAGCTGCTTTGCCTAACTTTAATCTATAGTGGAGCAAACGCACAGAAAGATAATATATTTCGTCTTCTTGTGCGTCTCCTTTTTCATAAAATCCATTTCCCCTTCCCATCCTTCAATTAAAGAGGACTAAAATTAGACCCCCGGAACGCACACTCATTAGACGAAGAGCGGAATTACTTTCAATTGACACCAGTCTTCTGTGTGGTATTTCACCGGGTGAATGGGGCTAATCTTGGAACAGATGTTATTTTTGGTGGCGTCTACCACTGCTAAAATCTTATATTTTAACACCTTTTTTGTTGATACATCTTTCAATTTTCGTATTATTTCTAACTAAGATAAATTATCGTAACTACGTTTTTGGATAATTTTTAATTTTTTACCTTTTAAATTATCTCTACACTTTCTCATTTTAAGGTATTCAACCTTTGAGTCTTGGTTGAAATTAACTTCGAACGAAATCGTTTAGTACTTTATCGCAAGCGTTATAACTACTGATTGCATGCTAATGTAACTAGAACCTTGTAAGAGTTTACGATCAAATGAATGGCTACTTTCATTCCGTCAATACTATAAATTTGTTTGAACACAGGTAAGTCCCTTGCCGTATTAAAATGTAAATCACACGGCCGATTTAATTTCAAGCTTGGAGAAACTTAATGCGTTGGTGCAATTAATGGACGAATTTGATTCTTATTACATCACATTATCTCACTCTTGACTAAAATATTGACAATTTACTTCAAATTATAGGTACATTGGTGTTTTATATAATACTTTATATATAGCAGTACATTCTTATATATGGTTTAGCGTGTTTATATTAACATCCTTTACGTACATTTAAAGTACGATGTACCATAAAATATCAATAGCTCTTTTAATATATAGACCTTAAATCTCATTTCAATAAATGGGCTGGATAACAAGAGATAGAAGTCGTCCTTAGGGGAAAATATGCTTCGAGTGAGACCTTAATTGTTATTTTTTTTTTAAGTCAATTATGCTAAAGGACAAATAAAGCGAACAAAAATAAAAAAATCTTTCACTATTTCAAGATCTCTCGGAATAACTTTCTCTATAATGAATACATAAATCGCTTTCGCTTATGACTTGATTATATCTAGTACAATTCACAAGTGGTAATACTTGGCTCTACTACTCTGAGCTTCGTGTATTACTACCTCAGAACAAATTGCTTAAAGCGCTGACCCCTCGGAATATTTACATGCAACTCGCTCGCTCACACATTTATCTTTAAGATCGCATTTCCACAAGCGAGACTTCACGACTAGAGCGCATCCGACTGCGCACCATTTCACTGGCGTGCCGTGGCCCGAAACTGCAGAAAATAGCAGTTGTCCATAATCGGTATTACACGGCTTATCGCTTAGTGGAAAAAGGGTTTTATATATCTGTGCTGAACGAGTAGTTTAGCGCAGCTGCTAACTTATTATAAGTTTTAAGCTAAGTTCGCGAACACTAAAGTCTTAAGTTACTAAGCCTAAGTTTCCTACAGAATCACTTTTATAACATCAAGTATAGTGAGGCGAATTTTTGTAAGAAATTTTCAGTAACTACTTAAAATAATAACTATTCAATTCTACAATTAATTAAATTTATGTACAGTAGAACTTGGTAAGCGTGACGACTATATGTTAGAGTCATTTTCACCTCCATAAGCGAAATAATCGAGTTAGAGAGAAGCCTCTATAAGCGAGATAAATTATATTTAGATGTTTAGACTCTCACTTATCCAAATTCGACAGACTATATACGTGATAATTTCTTCGTAAAATATACATTACTGAAATATTTTCCGTCTTTGTAATATTGCAATATTAAACTTAAGAATTAAATATTTTTTCGCATCATGAATTAGTATTTAAATATTTATGTAAAAATTCAATAGTTTATTAGACGTCATAGTATTTTAGAGTTACAAATTAAAATACTTGTAAGTGAATATAAATCTCAATTTAAATTCATGTTGCGCTATTCAAAGAATAAATCTGAATGAAAAAGATTGTGAAAGCAGTTCAGTTAAGACTGCGTTTTCTGCGGGGAATTTTAAGTAGAAGGAGTTCTTGGGCAAAGCTATGTAACTCGAGCGGCGCAAATTAAATGCTAATTGGTAACTAAATGTAACAATTATTTTGTTAATATTAAAACAGTTTAAATACAGTTAAATATATATTATTTAAATAAGGTATTCGTTTAATAATATTCTCTAAATTACTAATATTATAGATGGATGGATGGATGTTTGTTTGAAGGTATCTCGGGAACGGCTCAATGGATCTTGATGAAATTTGGCACTGATGTAGAACATATTCTGGAAGAATCCATAGGCTACTTATTACTTTTTAACTCTGCGCGGACGGAGTTGCGGGCGACAGCTTCTTTAAATTAAAGTAACACCAGTCCCACTCATCCTGTAGAAAAATACCCACTTCTTTCGAGACTATCGTGGGCACCGTGGGCTCGAAACTTGTCTGTGCCGACAACTGATGAAGTATACGTGAGTGTAATCGTAGTTGATTTTCATTAGGTAGGATAATGTATCAAAAAAATTAAACAATTTAAATGTCTTTCATTCATGAAAATAATAGTATACTTTTAGTGTACGTTGTTAGTTTACTTTTTCCAAAGTTAGAGTCTGTGTCCTACCTATAGGTCTTAAATTATTTGCCATAAGGTCTGTAGCACATAGCCGCCAAAGCGAATCTGAAACGAAGCAAAAATGGGAGACAGAGTTTTGTCCACGTTAGATTCAGTTCAGACCTGTAAAGCTAGCTAGTAAAATAACTTCTCTAAAATTTTGTTACTCTTTGATTTCGGTTTCTTTACTTGTAAGTGTTCTAGAGGTCTAAATTATAAATTTTTGTTTTCAGCTCAATGTAGTTTGTGAGGTCAATAATTCATCCAAGGCCTAATTAGGATTAATTAATTACCTCAGGATTCTTTACAAAAACAAGACTGTCATTTTAAGTCTCCCTAAATAATACTAAATAATTTTTAAATGTGAAAAATTCTTCTCCAAGAAAAAAATTCACAGTAGAGGTATTTCGCTAATAGCTTCGGCCGCTGTCGGGGACATTTTCATATTTTATTTTCTAATTTGTAACTTGTCGCTCCTAAAGATAATTTAAAGTGTTACAGGAATATAATTTTATTCATTTCGAAAAGATGAAAATATTAATTAAGTTTATGACAGCGAGTTTTCACTGCCGAAACACCTGTATAAAAACATATTGTCTTTTCTTTTCTTCTCTTTTAAAATAGAGAGACAATATCATTTTCGAGGTAATATATAGTCAAATTAACGATATAACAACTAAGTTCAATGTTAAAGACTTCGTTAACAACTTAATTTTAACTTTTACAAACTTAAAATTTAGACTCAGCTTGCCGCTTATCTTTGAGTTACCATATCTTGAAGCTCTATAAATTATAGAGAGTAGCTATACAAATTTTTAGAGCTTCCATTTCAATTCATTTTTGTAAACAAGTAAAACAATTTAAAATATTAATCAACCACATAACCCAAATATGCAACATACATTGATCGTATCATTTGATAGTATTGTAATCCTGCTGAGACATGTCCAATCAATTAGTCTATCAATTATTTGTAATGCTCTCGTCAATGATAATGGATTGAGTGCTGCGTGTAAACGAATATGGTCTGTGTAACCGCTGATTTCCATTGTTAATTTAAAAACATGATATTATATCTGTTCTTTCCAAGATAATAGTCATGGGAATATGTTTTCCGCTGTAGAAAATTACGGTAAGTTATGTTTCATAGTTTGCAGTGTTTTATATTAACAACTAGCTGTTCGTTGTAACTTCGTCACCAATAGCCTATGTCAGTCCAGAATACATCAGCTACTTTTCATAAAAGATCCTGTCAACAATCCATTTTTGTTATCTGTATAGATAGTTAAAAATAATGCCATGTAAAGAAACTCGTTATATTTCCATAGATGAACAAATATTATATCAAACTAGCTTTTACCCGCGACTCCGTCCGCGCGGAATAAAAAAAATGCACACAAAATAAAAAAGTTCCTATGTCCGTCTCCTAGTTCTAAGCTACCTCCCCATCAATTTTCAGCTAAATCAGTTCGACCGATCTTGAGTTGTTAATAGTGTAACTAACACGACTTTCTTTTATATATATAAGACTAGCTTTTACCCGCGACTCCGTCCGCACGGAATAAAAATAGAAAACGGGGTAAAAATTATCCTATGTCCTTTTCCTGGTTCTAAGCTACCTGCACACCAATTTTCAGTCAAATCGATTCAGCCGTTCTTGAGTTAAAAATAGTGTAACTAACACGACTTTCTTTTATATATAATATATATAGATGTAACTGACTAAAGTTTAGATAACTTGTGAGATAAAAAACATACTGCCTAACTTAGAGTACTCTCAAAAGGAGTGGTGTCGTATTAGGATCAAAAATCAATTCTAATCTACTGTTTAAATAACTATTACGACAGTTAGTTAATTTTGCACTTCACAAAATTAATATGGATAATCAAGCTTCTAGTTCAAAGTTTCCTTTTAATTGACTTGGAAACAAAATTCAGAAGACCTTTAAATAACATTTTCCCTTTGTTACTTTGTGACTTACTTTCTATTGTTTTGTTGTTTTATAAAAAATGAACTGGTTTTTGTTGTGATTCTTTTTTTTGTGTATTGAATAAATGGACAGACTATTAACATTCTTAATTAAATGCTTATTACGCCTTATATAAATGAAAGGGCAAGAATGTAATTGATGAATATTTTAGTGGAACGTATCTATTAGTTTACGCTAGGCGCTTGCGAAAAGCCATTTATTCAGAATCATGGCACATTACAAGATACCGCAGGTGCACAAGTTTTAAAACGATGTCTCGATTTAATTATTTTACAGTTAAAATGACTGGATACGGAATTAATTTTACATTAATATAAATTATCTTTACCTTTGACAATATACACTTGATTTGACAGTAATTAATATCAGCACAGAAGCATTGCAGGCAGCCGGGACAGATGTTTGCATTCGTATATATTAATCTCTCGCTAAATGCGCAGAGAACGTGCTATCAGGAATAAGCTTGTGGAAGTCTTGAGCAAATTATATAGCTATAGCTTTTGCAATTAATTTTCAACAGGCGCGTTTAATAAAAAAAAACTCTTCATTTCTCTTTTTAAGTAGTTAAATTTAAATCATACTTTTTGAATTTAGAGATGGTCTGGTAACAAAACACACAACAGTAACAACGAAATTAAATTTCAAACTAATATTTATACCTACTATTATTAAGATATAAACAGCAAAGCTTATCCCACTTTATATTCACTAAGGGCAAAAGTTAATTAAATTGTTGGAGACCTGTAATAGTTAGATAAGGGGACAACAAAACGGACAATCCCTTCTTTGTACCCAAAACAATACCAGCAATAAACCTGAAAATTAACTAAGAATTCAATTTACATGTAAAACTAATTAAAAAATAGTGATATTTATAAATTAATAAACAAAACAAATACGTTTAAACCAAATTAAAAACAAACTCGTGGTTTTAACCGATAGTCGTCTTAGTGTTCGACTTTTATTGGTTTTTGCCATGTTTAGTTTAAAAACATATTTAAATTAGTATTTTTAAGAATTAACTAATAATTACTTTCTATTACCGTCATAAATTAAAGGAAGGTTTTATACGAAGGCTTTTATTATTAACTAAGGGTGAAAGTTAATTAAATTTTCTTCAAACCCCCTGTATAACACACAAAAGGACAATATACTACCAAACACACGAACCCAATTTTAATCAAAGTGACGACTATTAGCATAATTACATTAATTTTATATAATAGCGTAAATAACATGAATTAGAGTTCAAATAATTTAAAATACGTATATAAACTGAAAACCTAACTAATGTGATTTTTTACTATAATTAACTTTCAATTATTATTTCTTCGGTATGTAAAATTACATAATCGATGTGCAATGTTATGTACATTTTAAGAGGAACTATGATCTTTATCCCATCTAGGGTACTACATCTTAAGCGGCTAGAAATTTAATTAGTTTCAAAAACTTAGCCGGAGTTTAAAGACTGTTAAATATTGCATAAGTTTATATCTCAGAAGATAGCACCATGATTTACAAACCTTAAGAAAAATATCTTAAATTGAACGTATTACTTGTTAGATCTAACCGGCATTCTAAATTTTTGATATTTTTTTTAAATGCCGACAAGTCGTAACGAGTCGGTGCTGACACTTGACAGACTATATACGTGATTATAGCCGTTTTTGTTTAGTTTATAAAAATGTCTCACGATAGTTTAAACTTAAAACTATAAATTTAAATCTTATTATAATGCGAATGTTTAGATGGATGGATGGATGTTTGAAGATATCTCCGGAACGGCTCAACGGATCTTGATGGAATTTAGCACAGATTTAGAACATAGTCTGGAAGAACACATAAGCTACTTATTAAGTTTTTTTTTAATTCCGCGCGGACGGAGTCGCGGGCAACAGTTAGTTATAATAAAAATCAATGTCTTGATTCAACACAATTACAATTATATCCAGCTTAAATTGACATTTAAGTTAATATTATTTAATATAAAAATATATTATTCACATGTCCCGTCTGATGTCTCCAGAGATGGAAACGGTAATACTTTTTATCAATTCCACATTTGTTGGGAAGTCGCGAGATGTCTCTCGGGTGTCGTATATCGTTTTACCTTAAAAGCACCTGATGTAAATGGATAACAGCTTTCCCTATTTCTTTATCTATGATAGATGAAAACAAAACAAAATATGTATGACATAATATAAATCGTAATAACCAGAGAAAGTAGCTTTAATATTGACGATGTGACATAAACAAAAGGAAAAGTAAAATTATGAAAAAAAAACTTGAGAGGTGTCAAGGGACACCCGGATGGAACGAAGTTCCTTTCGATTAATTAGTAAAGGAACCAATGTTTATTCTATGAATAAAAAACTTAAGTCTTCACAAGAAGTACATTTTATTTCTATGAATTTTCGTTATATATTGTCACGTCGTTGCCATGGTGAAGTAGCGCTCATTCGTCGTTAACATACTTACTATAGCAAAAAGTGTCGTGACAACTTTTCGTAAGAATTTTTTCCGTCTAGCCCCCTTTCACAACGCGCGATAAGGAACTTCGTTCCAAAAATAAAGTAATTAAAGCGTTTAAAAATATTTATACATAAATGAGAACAATTTAGAATAAGAATGAATCAAATTATTTAAGTGCCTCGTCTCGAATAATACGAGTTAGAAAAGTAATACATTAAATTTCAGTGAGCGACTCGAATTCGCGACGCCTTGAAGCGTTCGCTATTTCTAAACCTTTATTTTCGGAAAGGATAAATTTCATTAGTATAGAAGGGAGATTTACCAGCCAATCAAAACACATTGCTAAAATATTTTTAATGTTACATAGAATTTCACTTCATTTAATGGATATGATATAACGGTATTATAAAAGTTGGATATTTCTTTTTGCGTGTTACTGTTTTCGTCTATACAAAAGTGTCAATATATCGTAAATCAAGAAAATATCACAGACTAAATATAGCTGCGCATATGAATATCTGTAATTGAATATGTCTATGTGAATTCAGGTGGCCGCTTGCTCGTTTGCAACCTTTTAATATAAAAAACTAGCTTTTACCCGCGACTCCGTCCGCGCGGAATAAAAAAAAATTTAAAACGGGGTAAAAATTATCCTATGTCCTATTCCTGGTTCTAAGCTACCTGCCCACCAATTTTCAGTCAAATCGATTCAGCCTTTCTTGAGTTATAAATGGTGTAACTAACACAACTTTCTTTTATATATATAGATAACAATATTTATAATTATATTATTGTTGCGATTTCGGGGTTAAGTCCAGCTTTTTTGGTCTTTTTGAGAAACATTGTTAAAATTAATATCTTTTTTTGACATCTATTCTTTTGGACATTTTGTTTTACATCTTATACTTTTTTTAATATGTTTTTTGTTTTTTTTTAAATTCATCGTGAAAATATAGTCAGCTTTATCCAAAATTAATCAGTTCACGCATCATCCAATCATTATATTACTCATATTGCTTGCGATGACTTTAGTCACCGTGATTGTGATCACGTTTTTAAAGATTCATAATCAGATATCGTCAATCTTTTCTGTTAATAACGATAAATATGTAATAATAGTTTTTTTTTAATTCATCGTAATAAATAGATTTTGCATGCTTAATCTATGATTTAAATAAGGTTAATTAAAAAGAAGGTTATAATTTTAATTAACCTTGATTAAAATAATAATTATTTCTTCAAATATAAAACAAAAATAGGTACCGGTATTTGATAACCATTTTAATTAACTGTACATGTTGTATTGTAGTATGACGTATTGTGTTTAATTAATAGCGAGCCAAAGGCAAGCGCAAGCGCGTGTTTATTTTTTTTAATTATAACGGATCGAATATTAAAAATGTTAATTTGCTTTCTACATAAATATTTTGATGTTATTTATTTTGATGTTTTAATAAGCCTTTATTCAGATAATGTACAATACATTACATTACGTTAATTTAAAATGTCATTTATTTATGTTTGTATCTGTTTGTCCCGTGTGGACAAAGGCCTCTTCGAAATTCTTCCATTCTTCTTTTCTTTTTGGCTTCCTAGATCATAGGAAGGTTCAAGAGGCAGGTCGGTCCTGTCACTGTAATTCAATGTTATTTTAATGTTTTTTCAACTAAAAAAATTACTCCTTAAAAAATTGAATTGTAAACAGAGTCTGTTTCAATTAAATTATTTTAGATATTAGTAGCTGTCGCCCGCGACTCCGTCCGCGCGCAGTTATAAAAACTAAATGGGGGGGTTATGAAAAATAGATGTTGGCCGATTCTCAGACCTACTGAATATGCTCACAAAATTTCATGAGAATCGGTCAAGCCGTTTCGGAGGAGTTCAAGTTCGAACCCCGTGACACGAGAATTTTATACATAAGATTTATATATAGATCCAATATTGAAATATATTTTTTGTGATTGTTAGCGAAGTTCAAAGTAATATAATATGTGATTAATTCTTATACGTCATTAAACAAAATAAAAATCAGTTCTACAAATGATAAAGTTAAACCGATTTCATACACATCGTACATAATTGAGAATAAATATTTTTATTCCCAAAGCAACGTTGGTGTGTTAAATGTTTGCAATATACGGTAATATGAAGATTTGCCTGTTTACTCCAAATTGAATTAATTCCATTTTAAACCTTACTCCATCGCAACTGGGATTATTATCCCATTTATCTGAAATAAAGCTTTGTTAACTCAAAAAAGATTTTTTAAAGCTGACACGTGTTATAAATGAAGGTAACCAGGCTTTCGGTGTTTTACAGGATTGAAGTAAATATCATATTTTCTTATACAATTATTCTTATCTAGTCTAATGTATTATTACCATAGCAACCGATAATTTTATAAACAAGCTATTTTGAACTATAGCAGTATTACAATACGACTTAGAATCCTTCAAGAAGCGAGCATACCATTTCCTTAAAGACCGGCAACGTAACTGCAGTTCCTCTGGTGTTGTGGATGTCCGTGGGTGTCATTGGTCACCTCAATGTTCGTTAAAAGAAGGGGTTCTCTTATAAAAAAAAAAAAAAATCATTAAGAATTAAAGAAAAAAAATCTACGAAAATATCTGCAACTTTTGGTCATATTTTTGAGTTATTAAATTCAGTAACTAGTCAACTGATAGTCGGAAAAATATTTTTTAATTAAGTAATTTTATACAGAATACACATAAAGCTTGCTTAAATTACGTTATTTGTAACAATGGTTGAATATTGTTACATTACTACATTTCTTTTTTTAGAATAATTTCAGTTTTCTAAAAAATAAATCAGTTCTTTTATGCAACGGATCAAGACGACAAAAGGCGAATGACTCCGACTGCACGAGCTTTGTGAAGACGCGAGCCAATCTTCCACATGAAAGCAAAATATTCTTTTTGCGTCAGAGCAAGCTGCAGTTTTAAATTAGATAATATTTTATTATCATATATTTCTTGTCTGTGGAAAGTAAGATAAGAAATATACGCCTTTAATATTAATTTTTAATTTTGAATAAACTAGTTTTCTGTTAAGATAAGGGGGCGAGCGAGTGGCGGGAAAATCACCAAAGGAACTGCAAATTACAGGCCTTTTCCAACTTCGCCAATTTTTAAATTAATTTACAAATAGATAGCTCTTCTGCAAATTTGGATTTCTATAAAGTATAAAAAATCATAACATTTAAAGGTATTTATTACTTAAGCTGTAAAAGTAGCCTATGTGTTCTTCCGGACTTTGTTCTACATCTGTGGCAAATTTCATCAAGATCCGTTAATCAGTTTCAGAGACACCTTGAAACAAACATCCGTCTATTCATCCATCTATCCCTCCATCTCATTTGCATTTATTATATTAGTAAGATTTTTTAAAACTTTAACATGAAGCACCTTTTTTTCACCTCAAAATTACAGACATTTCAGCGGTTCTACTAATTTTCCGTTTAACTAAATCCTTAGTTTAATCTGCATACAAAGCTTTAGATAAAATAATTGTTCAGCGAACTGGTCGTTGCTGCAACATCAATTGCATTTTAATTGAGTTCATAACAGGATAATTATTATGCAAGTTTATTTTTTATTATGTTGTCAACAATGACTAATACTCCAGATTATTGCAAACATTGTTTTCCGTGGCAAAATATGGCTATTAATAAACAAAAATGCATTTTTTATGTTAAATTTTCTATTTTCTTTTGCTAAAATATTTTTTAAAAATGGAAATTGTTAAAATTAACATAATTATTATTAATGAAACAATAGAATAAATTGAAAAATGAGCCAAAAAGTCTCCGTTTACATTATTTTCAACAATTGGAATCACAGTAGTGGTTAGGGGTTGTAAATCTCTTTGCAATGTTGTCCCTTTTTGAACTTTAGGTGTTTTATTAGTTACAACTGTTTCATCTTTAAATGATGTTTCTAAATCGGTTGTATTAGGAGCAGTTAAGACATTATCAAAATCCTTAAAAGTCTGTGCATAAGTTACAACATTTGCTTCAGTCTGCTGTGTTGTTATGTAGGGTCCTGCGGTTGTTATTGCTTCCGTCTTTAACATATCAACTCTCAGTTTATCTCTTTCTATTCGATTTTTAATGATAGTATGTTTTGTACTAGAAACTTTAGGCGTAGTAGTAACCGTCTCTTCATATTCTGTTCCCTCTGTCTTAGTAACTGTTGATTTCTCAGGGTCTAATATAAAATCCCATGGTGCTGTAACATAGTTAGCATATTCTGTTGTCATTCTTTTCAAATTGTTCACTTCTATTACAGTACTGGAACCTAATTCTGTGGTTACTTCATTACTCATTACGATTGCCTCCGTACTAATACTTTCATCAATTTCATCATGTATTGTTATATCTGTACTAATGGAGTTAATACTTAGTCTTTCAGGCAAAGAAGTGGCGATATTTCTTTCAGTTATAGTCTCTATTTTATTTTTTGAATCTGTAGGTACTAATAATGTTGATGCATCAATTTCACTTTCTATAGTTGTCGGTGTCATTGTAGTACTGTCTTGAGGTAGTATTGAAGTATCCCAATCTTTGTCATTCTGTTGTGTAGATGTTTCTGTACTTATTATTTGTGATGTCGTTGGAAAATCGTCGTTGATGTCGTCCGTTTGTGCAAACCTCTGAGATGAATAATCTGTTAAGTATGTGTCTTCTCTTACATCAGATGTTCTTGTTGTATAAGAATAAGGTGCTTCTCGAGTTACTATCTGAATATCTGTCGATTGTTCTGATGTAGTTGCATCAAGAACTTCTGTAGTAAAATCTAGCATATACATAGCAATACCAGGATAAGTAATAGATGTAGTATTGTTATTGGTTTTGTCAGTGTATGTGTCTATTATATCAGATGGTCTTTTAAAATTAAAATTATGACTTTCCTGATTAGTCTGCTCTGTCCATTGTTCTGCTGTAGTTAAATCATAAAATTCTGTACTAAAATCATTGATATACATGGACCCATCGTATATTGAACATAGATCTTCATCGTATGCTGGTGGAATATAGCGAAAAGAATCAATAAGTACTATGGACCCATCCGCCGCTTTACCCTTTAATAAAATCTGAAATTAAAAAATAAACTTTTATGATTTTAATATTTTTAGTTAATAATAATAAGTTGTTGAATTAGAAACAGAATAATGAAATATGTAATAAAATGTTAACTTTTAATTTAAATATTTTGAACTTGAACAGAACACTGCTACAATAGATTAGAGATAATTATCTCACAGTTAGTTTCTAAGGCCAAAATCTCTGTATAAAACATATCGTCATCCCTGTCATTATCTTTGCCAAAACAGAGATAGCAATATGTTTTAAACAGGGATATTGGTCTCAGAAACTCACGGTTAGTAACTCATTAGACCGTTGGTTGTTTTTCCTCAATGTGATGCAATCAGACATTTGTTTTATTTTAATGATTTATTGTAAACCTTGTTGGATATTTATGCAAAAAACAACTTTGAAATTGTGTAAAAATTTCATCGTTATTAGTTAGAATTTTTTATTTATAGAAATTACGTAATAAATATGTAATACTAGCTTTTACCCGCGACTCTGTCCGCGCGGAATAAAAAAATAGAAAACGGGGTAAAAATTATCCTATGTCCGTTTCCTGGTTCTAAGCTACCTGCCCACCAATTTTCAGTCAAATCGATTCAGCCGTTCTTGAGTTATAAATGGTGCAACTAACACAACTTTCTTTTATATATATAGATATATATAGATATACTAAAACAATACTTTCTCACTCTCTCTTTGCTTTAAAATTTCATTTGAATCTTAAGAGCTATACAAAAGCAAAAGTATATGCTCGCAGTTTTAGAAAATATTCCAAATTGAATTGAAAATTTTAATTTACAAATTTACAATGTATAAATGTAATGGAATAAATGCGTAGTAAATTTTCTAAAATTATAGAAAAAAATACTTTATACTTACATAACCCATGAAGGTTCCTGAACCTGATAGAGATATTTTTACGGTCTCCCATCCAGTTTTGAAATCATCACTCCTCGGTGAAATTGTCTTCTCACCGACTACGTTCTTCGACACAATCCCTACTTTATAAACTCCGATAGATATGTAATCGTCTATTGATATCGGATCCATATATAAATTTACTTCAACAATCCCCGAAGCTATCATTGGAAATTTGTATGATATAATACAACTCAATACATTGTTTGGTGATATAAATGTCGTACTCAATGGATGTGGACTATCCAATGAAATCGAAGAATAGTAGCCCAATTTCCATTTCTCTTCACATTTATTGGCCAAAGATGAAAAGTGATAATAAAATTCTTCTTTGAATGGATAAGCCACGCAACCTTCATTGTATAACGGTAAGGCAAAACAACGAGGAAGTATTATTAATAATAAATAAATTTGATTCATTGTACACGACTACATTGTATAACAAATAGTTAAATAATGAATCGACATTAAACTAGGGCTAGTTTAACGTCGCTTTCCGATTTAAACGGAAAATTTAAACATCATTTGCATGTGAAATTACTTTTTGCATTTTTTAACTTTACTAAATCTAAATGTCTTTTTTTCTGTACATCCTGTATAACGCATCGCAAACTCGTTTCAAATATCTGTGCGCAGAGATCGCATCATTTTTTAATGAATTCGGTTGTCACTTCGTTCGTTTGCCACTTTTAACCATTTTTCATCGAGATCCATACAGCCGTTCTGCAGATACCTAATATACATCTATCTATCCATACATCCAAACGTTCGCATTTAGTAATATTAAAATCTGTAAAATAAAATTCTTAAATTAATCTGTTCTTTTTTTTGCAGACTGATTGGAAATGAGGAAAAAAGCTTTAAATTTCTGTCACAGCAAAGTCTAGTCAATTTACCTTAAGAAAAGCATGAGCGGAACTAAAGGAGATGCGACGTTACTTGACGTCCTTTGTTGTGTCATAAGCCGGTGCCCGTGAAATAAAGACATATCACTTTTCTCAACAGAACAAATAACAACGTCTCCTGTGAAGAAAACCGTGTTATTATATACTATAAAATCAGAAACAACTATTGATAATAAGGTATTTGCTTGTAAGTATTAAAAAGGCTTTATTAATATTAAATACTTTACCAGACAGCTTATACTAAAGGTCGAAATAATCCAAAATTTTATAATTGTTTGAAAATAATCGTATTAAAGAGTTGGTATAGTTAAGGAAAAGCTATATTATACGAGTGAAAGCCCTTTCCATGTGTTGTCTTTCCCACTTAATAAGACATACAGCTTTTTTATAGGAGAAGGGGGAAAACGAGCAGTGGGAACTCCAAGGTGTTCATCGACGCGTATGGACATTTGCAATACCAGAGGAATCACAGATGCATTGCCGGCCTTTGAGAAGGTGATACGCTCGCTTCTTGAAGAACCCTAAGTCGTAGCGGTTTGGAAATACCGCCGAGGACAGACCATTCCACAACGCGGCAGTACGCAATAGAAGGCTATGCGAAAACCGCACAGAAATTGTTCCAAACAATTGTTCTGAGGACTCTCCGTGGTAGATGGGGTAGAAAATGCAGAGGGAAATAACGTACCTCCGCAAAAGTCATTTCAAAAATCATAAAATTATAATATCTTATAAATCATTAAAAAGCAACCCTTCCATCAGAACCTAACGTCACAACGTCAGAACCCTTGTTCTAAAAGGGCCGTTGTTGTCTCCGAGGAGTTCGAACGGTAACAACATTTAGCCGTTCCATTTTTGTTTTGCTGTTATGTGGCGCCTCAGAGGTATCAAGTTTACCGCTCACCATAAAGAGCTGACGGAAATTGAATTTATGACTTCACTTACTCTTTTATACGTCAATAAAACTACATAAACATTATTCAGGGTTAAAAAAAAATAATATGCCATCTTTTTAGAGTATTATGAACAACGACATCGTCGTCTTCTGTTTTGAGAATTAATTATGTGATGCATTTTTTGATTGATCTGGTCGACGTAAACCTGATGCCCCAATACCCACATAGAAAACCCACATAGAGTGGGATAAATGCAGGCAGTTAAAAAATAAAATAAAAAAAATAAAATCCAGTTTATTAACCAAAAACAAAACAAATTACACTTATAAAGATATTAATTAAAGAAAAAAAAAATAGTTCTTGGCTAATGGGAAGAGGCTCAGCTGATGCTGCCTCCAGCTTGTCACTGAAGGCCGCGCTGGTTTTCAGCCTCCCGGAAACATGATACAAATATAATCTTACTAATATTATAAATGGCAATGTTCAGATGTATAGATGGATGGATTTTTTTACGTATCTCGAGAACAGCTCAATGGATCTCGGTGAAATTTAACATAGATGTACATCATACTCGTATACTGCAAGGCAACATAGTCTGGAAGAACACATAGGCTATTTATCTAGTTTTATTTTTAATTTCGCCCAGACTGAATCCTAAAAGCTAGTAATTTACAGATAATCTAAACATACAATTATGTTTACTGCTCAGATTTCTAGTAAATCATAATACTGAACTGAACTGGGAAGGTCTGTGGCAAATTTGTTAAGCGCTCGACGGGACCAGACTAAAATCTACACGTCCAGATTCGATCCCTGCCATATTTTTCCCGTGTTTTTTAAATGCAATCTGCGAAAGAATTGCAAAATATGTGTGAAGTCAACCAACTGTGTCAGCGTGGTTGACTATGGCCTAAATTAATTAATTTATTACTTGTTAGAGAGAGCTATAAATAAAAAGTAAAGTTTAAGTAAAATTTATTAGCCTTTTAGTATTGCCCATCAAATCTCAGCATTGGAAATGCGCTGTCCGATAATCACAATTTTCGACGGATTAAGATAATAAATGAAATTAATATATTTTAAATATAAATAACACTAGAACACTCGATAATTTGATAGAAATGTTTGGAACATCATTATATGTGAACCCTGATAAAAAAATCGTGATCATAGGTTCCAAAAATGTGAAGTTGTTTTAAATAGAAACCTGAGTCACCATCGATCCTCTACTTGGAATCCGAATTATTCTACCTAGATCTAAAATCTTTCAAACAGCATTAAACATTCCAATGAAAATCTATATCCGTTAAGAAATTAAATCGAAACGAAAGATTTTAAGAACCTTATCATGTATTAATTCTATAAAAAAAGCAATGTTCAGAGAAATATTACATCAACAAGCAATGTTTGATTATTATATCAATTGAATCCTTCGCATAATAAAAAATATATTATCGTCATTCCCAGATTCTTGGTGCCTTATCTTATCCCAACGATATTTTAATAGTACTTAATAGATACGCAAACGGCATTTTAAATTATAAAAAAATATTTAATTATTATTTACGGATGTAAAAAGTAGACGTGTGTAAAAATGGATAGAAAATATTTAACATTACTAATACTGGTTTGCTTCTCAATATTAGTGTTTGGTGAAGAGTGCGTGGTTTATACATTTGAAGATGATTTCGATGATTTGTTTTCAAACGAGAAGGGAGTTTGTCAAGGGATGCGGATGTGGCAATTGGGTTACTACTCATCTATATCTTTGGAAAGGCCACATCCTTTGAGCACCACATTTATATCGCCGGAATTTTTATTGAGCTGCGTATCATCATTTACTTTCCCGATGTCAGGTTTGGGAACTATTGAAGTTAACCTTTACATGGACCCTGTCTCAAATAGTGATCAGATATCTGTCGTGGTACACGAAGTAGTCCCCGGATCGACTGCTACTGTGGTTGGTAATAGAGGCATATCAGCAATGGCCCCTGATTTTGAAAAAGGATGGCATTCTATAAGAATACCTCTCATCGGTTCTGGAACTTTCGATGGTTATGTAAGTATTAAAGATCTCTGTAATACTAATAAATCACAATGCTTTACTTGTGTTATTGCCTTTTAAATGTGATTTGTTATCTAATAAAAGACTTTGACTGAAACCGTTGACGTCTGTTTAGACACAATTTTGTCCGCAAGTTTTTCGAATCGAAAAAAAATTTCAAATATTTTTTTAGTATTACAAGCATATAAATGGTGTTCATATTATCTCGATAGGTACAGCATTCATTATTATACCATATTCATACCACTAAATTATGTCAATTTATTTTAATTTTCAATTGAAGTAATTGCCATAGGTCTTAAAATCGAGTCAATAAGTGTCTAGCAATGAAGCGACTGATTTAGAAGTTGAAATGTTGCACAGAGAAAATAGCTCAGTTAAACTCAGATATATATTTGCGAATAACATGACTGTATTCGCTACAATACATTGTATTTTGTGATTATTTGGTTTTCTCCGTTGCAGTTTAAAATTAAATTGAACAAAGCAAAGATAAAATTGACTGCCAGTAACATCAACATACGCGTTTAAATCAGGACAAAACAAAAGCTGTCATTTTCAAATTTCCAATGAACTATCCATTTATAGAGATCAGTGGTTTAAAATGCGTGCTTTGGACATGTTATGTAGAGGGATGATAATCATATAAACAAAAAAGTAATGAGATTTAATGTGGATGGCTACAAAGGTAGAGGAAGACCAAAGAAAGTATGGATGGATTGTGTGAAAGAGGATATGCGTGAGAAGGAGGTAAATTCAGATATGACGGCTGATAGAGATGTATGGAGGAGTAGTACATACTGTGCCGACCCTCCCTAGGGATAAGAACTGGTTGATTATGATTGATGATGAGTGCTTTAAAATGGCTGAAGTGAAACATTTTTAAATTTACACCAAACAAAAAAATACTGTACCTCAAAAAATACTATCCTTTTCTTTGAACTTGCCGATATCTGGAAAATTCCAAAGCATAATTATCCAATTTTGTCATAAAATTATTATAATCATAGATACGTTCTATTAAATTAATCTAAATTGTTACGTCTATAAAGATAAAAAAATATTTATGCCGCTGTTTTTCCATATTTATAATATAAATAATACTTGTTTAGATCATAATAGCTGGTTTCAAATGAAGCCATTAGCTATAACCATGTCCAATAATAGAAAATATAAAAAGAAAGGATAAGAATTATTTTTATAGAATAGAAACAAAACATTGTACAAATATATTCAAACAATAGACTAGTGATATCTTATCATTTGGACCAATAATTTTAGAGTATTAATAAGGAAAATAGATACATTAGAAATAAATGCAAAATATACAGATAATACACGTAGCCTGTACTATCTGTTATTATTCTTGAGCAATATTAGCAATATTATAAATGCGAATGTTTTTATGTACGGATGGTTGGATAATTAGATGTTTGTTAGAAAGTCCAGAATAGCTGATAGATCTCACTGAAATTTGGCATAGATGTAGAACATAGTCTGAAGGAATATATAGGTTAATAGTTTTGATTTTTTTTATTCTTCACGGACGGAGTCGCAGGCGATAACTAGTTTATAAATAGACCTTATAAATAGTTTTGATAAAGCTCATATCCCCGCTTCACACAAGAACGAATTGAGGTTATTAAAGTTAAACGTATCTTAATTTCAACAAATAACGCTAAATAAGTAGTTCTAGTAGTCTCATTTGTTTGAAGTAATCACGAGTATTTGAAACATAATCCAAGCATGCATTTCAATCATAAACAAAAGGTTACAGGAAATTTATTTAGTTTTATTTCAATTTGTTACACTTCCGTTAATATATGAATCAACATATTTATTTATTTGTAATACAGTGTTAACCTTGGGAATACAACAACGTTCCAAAAACTATTTAAAATAATTCGACTGCAGGATCAAAACTTATTTTAAAATTAAATTAAAAGTAAGTAAGTTAAATAGAGTTAAGTTAAATCTGTTTAGTCTGTTTTCTCCGTTTATTTCATACAAATATCTTGTCTACGTTGTTATTTACAACATTTCCATAATAGATTGCATTTAACGTAAATAAAATACTGTTTTACAAAAGACCTAGCACGAAAATTTGCGAGTCACCAATAAAATTTGTATCAAATTTGTACAGCGAATAATTCGCAAATATTTTATGTCAATTTGATAAAAATTTTGTCGATGACATTACGAAAAATTTCTACTTCTAGGCAGTCTGATGTCAGACATAGGATAAGACATTTTGCTCTGAACTATCTACATAACCTACTTCAGTAAACTGAGATTAACAAAAGTTATGAGTTTCCACTGCGGAAACATTTGTATAAAAACAAATTGTCATGTCTTTCATTTGGGTCTTCTCATAAAAAAGGAGATAATAATGCAAAATATTTTAACAATTTTAATATATTCCTCCCTAGCAGGGTTGGAGACAGACAGACGGCTGGCCGTATAAAAATTAAGCCAATACTTTAAGATTTATAAAACCTTGTGCGCCGACCTCACGTGAGTGGGATAAGACCGGGGAGATGATAAATAAAGCAAAATATATTGGTTTAAAAGTAATAAATCCAGAAAAAAGTAAACTTATTGGTCCAAATATTTTATCACACAATTGTGACGTTGCAGACAAGAATTCTTGATAAATTAGTCATTAATTAGATATGCCTCTAATACTCGGAAGCAAATATCGAAATTGATAATTTAAAATCCCTTAAGCCTTTTAATGCCAGAACGTTATTTATTGTATATAAATAGTAATGGATGATATTCTTAAAATACATTATTTATGAAAACAAAACAAACTGCATCCGGAAAAGTATAATTAAACTATCACTTTAACATTCTAACAAATTTTACTAGCCACTACTTTGTCTTCGTAATTAAGTAGCCTATATTCCCGTTTGTATCAGCTACCATCCTATCAAATTCCTGTTAAAATTGGTCCAGCCATTTCTAAGATTAACCGGAACAAACGCGGCCTTGCGTACAGATAGAGAGAAAAATTGTTTTTCGTTTTCAGCAAAGCAAATACACACAATATTTTTCGATATAACTGTACACACTGCTATTTTATTAATATGTATAGATTTAGATGACAGTAATATTAAGTACTTATTGATTTTTGAACAATATTATTTAACATAAAAAATACATAATTTTAAAGTTTAATTAAGTCATCATTCACATTATTAACATTTTCATTGAAGAGTTTGAAGACTTCTTTATCTAAAAGGACTCTTCAAAACTATTTTTTTAAAACGACAACATTATATGTAAGATTTAAAATAACCTTTATACTTACCAGGGAAATACAAACTCGTATAAGTAGAGAAATAAACTATTAAGTAATCATAGTTCATAAAAATCTGATCAGTAAAAAGCAATTAATGATATTTTTTTTTTCATTTACAGGTGTCTCTTATGGGCATGGCGGCAAGCGGCTCTGTTGTTCTTATTGATTCTTTCCGTTACATTCCACCATTATACGATGAAGAACTATGTGTATTATACAATGAATCTAATCATACTACAACATCGTTTACTGAAACTGACATTACTTCGACAACAATATATACAACCATTAATGACACAACTACAGAATTTGATGATTTCACTACATTGGAACAATCAACGGAATCTCAGGCAACAACTGAAGAATCATTTGGTACTATATCAACAACAGAGGAAACTTATTCAACAGATTTTCCATCTTCTAGTTCTATACAGACGGAAGTAACGCAATTTCCATCGACTACATCACAACCAGAAATAAGTACAGAAGTGTCTACACAACAAAGTGACACAGATTGGAATAGTTCAACGCCAGTACAGGAGAGCACAACAACGAAACTGACGACTTATGAGCCAACAAACACAAATACAGAGCAAGAATCCGATGTAACAACACCTTCATGGTTAGTAACCACAGAATCAGATTCTACATTAGATTCTTCCAGTCATCCAGAAGCAAATATTTCTACGACCGAAACTCCTGAAGATTACTTAACTGAATCAACTACTACAGACATGACAACGGAATTCGGATCAACGTATACTGAAATTTCTACACCTGATTCGACCGATGCAAGTTTAATTACAGAATCTACTGTAGTAGATACAGAAACTACAGAAGTTATCACTGAATCGGATTCAACTATTTTAACAGAATTCGATAACATAACCACACCAATATTGATTACTGAATCAACGCCATCTTGGGATCTTACAACAGACATGGAAAATTCAACAATTATTACTACAGAAGCAACAGAAATTACAGGTACTGATACCACTTCAGAATTATCAACTTCTTATACAGATAATATTACTGGAACAGACGTAAGCTTTTTAACTACAGAATCCGAAGCAACGTCTACATCTCAGGAAGAAGAAAACAAAACGAGTGTTATTTCTACCACTGAAATATACAATACTACATTTCCCGAAATTACTACTCAAGTTAATGATAGTACAACAGAAATAAGTGACATTGAAACTACTACTCCTGTTATTATTACAGAAATAACCACACAATCTGTTGTTAATACAGACACTGAGAATTGGTTAATCAGTACGACGGATTCGCCGTATACCTACACAGATACCGATTCCATAACGTCAGAGGCAACATCATCCTATTATACAACAGATCAAGAAATATCAACTTCAGTTACATCTGACACTACTGGTTACACACAGACTGATAAAACAAATTCATTTGAAACTACGGATACTGAAACTATTGTGATAACAACTAGGGAAGATGAAAATTCAGAATCGACAACACCTTCAATTGATAGCGAGTCAAGTACACAAACTGGTTCAACCACTAACTCGTATACAACTACACAACAGACTGAAATAGATACTGTAACTTTTACCCAAACTCCTGATGACATTGACGATACTACGTTTCCAACAGAGTTAGAAACAACTGAAGATGAGACAGTTACTATCACACCTGAATCTAAAGAGACAAGTGCCCAAACAGATTCGGAGCAAGGAACCACTACAGTTGTGACCCCCAATCCAATTCCTGACAACGATAATTCCAACTCCAGCTTTTGGAATGCGTTAACTATATCTATGTTAGTATTATTAATAATAATTTTATTAATTGTAACAGCTGCATTCTTCTACCTATTAGGCAAGAGAAAAGCGAAGCAGGAAACACCACAAATTGTTTTTGCGGATTATGAAGACCTTCCAAAGACAATTACAGTTCCTCGAGTGACGAAAATTCTTGTAGAACCTAATAACTTTAAGAAAACAATTCCAGTCTAATTAAATTCCAGATATAGTGCAATAAACTATCGCGGTAAATTCTACTCTGAAAATTGTACAACCTTATACGTACTTAGGCATAGAAAACGACTTAAAAGAAAAAATAACAACACAGCTACAGTACAATAACTGTCTTCATCATCTCTCTGGGATTAATCTAATCATCTAGTTTTAGCGCAGAAGATTTTACGAAACTTAATAATTTGGCTTAATTTAGACAAGGATCTTACGGCATTTTTTTGACATTAACAGGTGATGCTAATGCCATAATTTCGTTTGACTTATGCTCCCCTGGTCAGATACCTTTGTCGATCTTGACCACTAACTACAATACCAGTATCAAAATGTCAAAATTTAATCAAAATTCTATAATTTGTGCACATAAAACGTTTCACAAAAACCAAAAAAAAATTACACTTTTATAAAAATTAAGAAAAAGTATTAACAATAGTTATTTTATGATAAATAAATATCATTATTTTGTTTCTAGAACAATCTTTAATTAATTTAATTTATACTTTGTTAGTGCAGTTAAAATATTTTTATAACCTAATTAAACCTATTTTCTTACGTATTTAGCTAAATTAACAACATAAAGTGTTTAATTTCTTTCCAACACTCTCGAATATTTGTACTCTTCTAGTATTATTTTTGTTTTAGTTATCAAGAAATAATAAATAAATTAATGTTGGCTCTGAGTTTTTATTTCATCAAAAAATACTTTACATAACTAAAAAGCCTCCCTATTTGAATTTTCAAATAAATATAGTTATGTAGTTAGTACTAAATACAATATAATGTTTAACTATTTCTAATTTAAATTATTTAAATAAGAAATTTCTACGGAGATGCAAACAGAGAGAATAAAACATAAAAGTTCTGGATCACAAAAATTAAATTTCCAAACAAGTTATATAGAACTTTGCTTGTTACTTCGTAGGCGTTGGAATTTAAAAAAAAAAAAGCTGAAGTTATTGAATATTTTTAATTTCAACGCCTATGAAATAATAATAGCATCGATAATATAAAAGGTAAAATTAATTGATGTCTGGTGTGCTATATAAAATTTAAAAGGGAAATTCTAAGTAATCAGCGAGATTAGTCTAGTAAATTAAATAAGTTATTTTACAATAACTGTATTAATTATAAATGAAAGAATATTTTGTTTTTGTATGAATGTGTCAGCAAAGAAACCCCTTGTGAATGTGAATCACAAATGATTCGATGGCGATATATGTCCATCCCAAGATGACCTTCTCGACCCTAGACGGTACGTCCGTAAAATAAGTGTTAGATTTCATTTAATTTCTATTCTTTCCTGAAGTTGTTTATGTAATACTTCTTTCTCTAAATAATAATGAAAAATCAAATGTTGAAAGCCAATACTAAATACGAATCCGAACTAATTGAAAAATACTTTATTAATCCGTAAATAAGTTTATGAGATCATTATTGATTCTGACAGAAAATCTTACACTTACACTTTAATAACAATAATAGCCTTTATTAAGATAGTTACTACATAGTTATATATTGTTTAATAGTTACATTTCTTTATTTCTTGTACACTCTGTGTGCCCGTTACGGACATAGGCCTCTTCCAACTTCCTCCATTCTTCTCTTCGTATTGCCGTTCTGGTCCAAGTATGTCCCGCTACTGCCCTTATTTCGTCTACCCATCTTTTTACTGGTCTCCCGCGCTTCCTTTTGCCACTTTTAGGATACCCGAAGTTAATTGATTTACTCCATTTGTCTGGGCCGCGCATAAACACTTACACTTAAAAAGTCTTAAATATAAGTGAACAGTGAATTAAAAACAAATAAAAACGAACAAAAAAAACTTCAGTATTATCCATATAAACACTGAAGTTACAATTTCCCTGGCCTTATCCTACTGACGAGGGGTCAGCGCACAAGATTTAAAATTTTGGCTTCATTTTTTATGGCCGACCGCCTGCCGGTAACTCCTACTTGGGGATAAACACTGAAGTAGCAATTAATTAGGTCTTATCCCTCAATCTAGTCAGTCCATTTATCCAATTATTAAATGTGTGACTTTATTAAACGCATGTAAGGAAGTATGAGATTTTTAATCGTAGTCCTAATCAGGGCCGGTTTCAGCATTTCTGACGCCCTGGACGAGAATTTGGCGTTGCCCCTTTTTTGGTGTCGTGGTAAATCTTCCAAAGACAGAGTATCGTAAGGGGCACCGCAGCAGCCACTTCACACCTGATTCTGGCGTCTGCGGTGCCCCCTTTTGCTCGGCTCCTTAGGCGGTCACCCTACCTCACCCTACCCTTACGCCGCTACTGATCCTAATCGTGATCCAATCAATCCTTTGTAATAAACCGCCAAAATGCCGCCGCAATAGGAGATAATTGATGATCGATCAAATTCTCACACCGATACCGTTATCTACATCATAATGAATCGCTGATAACATAATCAAATCTAAAACTATTCCCTTTGCGCTTGACCGTCTTTTAAATGTTACTATTAACTAATTTATAAAACAAAAGTGGACATGTCAATACACATGTAAAGTGCATTTACGAATATTTTAAATATTTCAACTATTATGAGTTATTTAAAACAAATAGTGAATTGAATATTGTGAAAAATATTTTAAACAATATAGATAAATATACAAGTGACAATGTGAATTATTTAGAATTAGAAAATTATCGAAGTAATGATAATGCTATGAACAAATACATTGATTGTCGTTAAGCTTTAATAGTAGATTTAGTATAAATCACAACAATCAGTGGTGTTGATACTGTTTTAAATAACGAAATGATAAGCTTTAAGTGTGTAGTTTTGATTTTGATGTACAGTTCGGTTGTGTTGTGTGACGAATGCGTATCATATAATTTTGAAGAAGACTTCGAGGATCTATTCAACAGTAATGAAGGTGTGTGTTTAGGTATGACGACATGGAATATTGGTGACTACCGATCGCTAGCACTAGAAAGTCTACATCCTAGCAGTACCCAATGTATACTTCCATCTGATCAACTAAGCTGCGTCTCGTCGTTTAGATTTACTATGACATCTAGAGGAACAGTAGAAGCGAATATATACATGGAGTCATTTTCACCAATGGATCAGGTGTCTTTTGTCGTCAATGAAATAGTACCGGGTGGAAACGATGCTGCTGTTGGCACTGTTGTGTTATCCTCAATGGACCCTAACTTCGTAAATGGATGGCACGTCTTAAGAGTTACATTAACTGGACGAGGCACATACGACGCTTTCGTAAGTGAATGTTATAAGTTCGTCGAATAAAGTTTTCGCTATTCTAAACAATACATAAAAACATCAATCTTTATTTTAAAAAAAAAACTAGACTGAATTACATACATGTGGAAGGATAGTAAATATGTAGGTACTGTGCGACCTTCTGTAGAAGGTCATCATGATCAAAATGATTGATGATGATGATGGTGATGACCTTCTGTAGAGAAAATGATTATGTTCCAAATACTTCACAATTTGTATGTTTGCCATACTAACATATGTTATTTTGAAAAATATTAAAAAGCTCAAAGCTCAAGCTTTACATATTTATAAACTCTGAAAAAACTAAATATTGTTTGTTGCAGATTACATTTTTAGGATTATCGGGACCATTTTCTACAGTTCTTATTGATTCATTCCGGTATATACCACCACTAGTAGACCCAGAAGAATGTATAATATACGAAAATGTTACATCAACTACGCAAGGAATCGAAAGTACAGTAACGTTAGAAAATACAGGATCGACTCCAGAAGAAATTGCAAGCACAACATTGACATCAGTAACGAATACGGATCAAAGTACATCATCAATGTTGGATACAGAGTCAACAACGGAAACAAATTTTGAAATCACAAGATCAACTCCATCAATTGAGGAAACTGATGGTACAACTACTTTTATACCCGAAGAATCTACCGCAGAAAGCACAATAACCTCGGAACCAACAGACGTAACTGTATCCCAATCGATAATCGATACGGACTCCACAACCGTAACATCAACATTTTCTGTTAGTACAACTACTGAAATTGTTACAGACGTAGAAAGTACAACACCTATCTTGTCCACAACAGAAAGCATAATACCGACTGAGCTAACAACATCGCAATCTATTTTAGATACCGACTCAACAACTGAAACTTCAACTTTCTCTGGCAGTACTACTACTGACATAACTGACGTAGAAAGTACAACATCCGAGTTGTCTACAATAGAAAGCACAATACTGACTGAACAAACATCGCAGTCAGTATTAGATACCGACTCAACAACTGCAACTGCAATTTTTTCGGATAGTACGACGAGTGATATGGTAACTGATATGGAAATTACAACACCAGACGTATCAACAACAGAAAGCACAATACAGTCTGAGCTAACAACATCTCAATCTGTGTTAGATACTGATTCAACAACTGCAACTTCAATTTTCTCTGAGAGTACGACGGGTAATATGGTAACTGATGTAGAAAGTACAATCCCAGATGTGTCTACAACACAGAGCACATTACAGCCTGAGCTAACAACATCTCAATCGGTGTTTGACACCGATCCCACAACTGCAACTTCAATTTTCTCTGAGAGTACGACGAGTAATATGGTAACTGATGTAGAAAGTACAATTCCAGATGTATCAACAACAGAGAGCACAATACACTCTGAGCTAACAACATCTCAATCGGTGTTAGATACCGACCCAACAACTGCAACTTCGACTTTTTCTGACAGCACGACAAGCGATATGGTAACTGACGAGGAAATTACAACACCAGACGTATCAATAACAGAAAGCACAATACAGTCTGAGCTAACAACATCTCAATCGGTGTTAGACACCGACCCAACAACTGTTACTTCAATTTTCTCTGAGAGTACGACAAGCGATATGGTAACTGATGTAGAAAGTTCAACACCAGACGTATCAACAACTGAAAGCACAATACAGTCTGAGCTAACAACATCTCAATCGGTGTTAGATACTGATTCAACAACTGTAACTTCGATTCTCTCTGAGAGTACTACTAGTAATATGGTAACTGACCCAGAAAGTACAATCCTAGACGTGTCTACAACTGAGAACACAATACAGTCTGAGCTAACAACATCTCAATCGGTGTTAGACACCGACCCAACAACTGTAACTTCAATCTTCACTGAGAGTACGACAAGCGATATGATAACTGATGTAGAAAGTTCAACACCAGACGTATCAACAACTGAAAGCACAATACAGTCTGAGCTAACAACATCTCAATCGGTGTTAGATACTGATTCAACAACTGTAACTTCGATTCTCTCTGAGAGTACTACTAGTAATATGGTAACTGACCCAGAAAGTACAATCCTAGACGTGTCTACAACTGAGAACACAATACAGTCTGAGCTAACAACATCTCAATCGGTGTTAGACACCGACCCAACAACTGTAACTTCAATTTTCTCTGAGAGTACGTCGAGTAATATGGTAACTGACGTAGAAAGTACAATTCCAGATATATCAACATCAGAAAGCACAATACACTCTGAGCAAACAACATCGCAATCCATAGTTGATACCGAATCAACATCTGCAAGTTCGATCTATTCCGAAAGTACAACTGATGTAGTGACCACATCAGAAAATATATTAGAAACAGGCAGTACAACTAATAACTATGCCTCCAGTACGTTCACTACAGATTCGACGTCTACACAAATAACTGATGAAAATACATCAGAATTTTGGAGCACTAGTGATGTAACAACAACTTCATTAGACATATCTAATACTGGCACAACTGATGTTGATAAAAGTACAGCTTCCGCAACTGAAAATCCTAATTTTACTGAAAATACCGAAACAACTATTACGCAAACAGTTACAAACACTGAATTAGAATTTAGTAGTATTTCAACTAGTACCGACGAAATTAACTCGACAAGTGAAATAACAGAAACGCCCCAAGATTCCACAAACACTCCTACCGTATTCGAAAATACGTCCCACACACAAACAGAATCATCGGCGACTAATGAAGAGGTAACTGGAACAGAAAGTACTACTACTTCATTCTATACTACGTCTGATTTCACATCGAATGATGATTTAACGACAAACCACTACGACAAAAGCACTTACAGTACAACAGTATCTGAAAGCACGACTCAAGATGAAACCACAACTGAACAAGACACAGAAAATCCCGATAGCACCAGAAGCTTCTGGACTCCTCTAACAATAGTTTTATTAACACTTCTCATAATCTTGTTACTGGTTTTGTTCTGCGCCTGTTTTTACATTATCGGCTTGAGGAGACAACGAAGAAAGTTCTCAACAGACTTTGAATCGTTTACTGACTATGAGGACTTACCACGACCTATAGTTTTGCCTCGTGCGAGAAGTCCACATGGTGATTATAGCACTAGAAGTACGCCATAGGATATTTATTACTGATTTATTTATTTTTCTCGATTTTGTATAATTAAATGTTCGAATTAGATTATAAAAAACTTAGACACTTAAATATGTGTTTTAACCCTTTGACCGCCCCTATTACCCTTATATATTTATTATAAAAACTGCTTCCGGTATAAGTATCTTTTTAATTAATTTGTAAAACGCATTTCAGAAGGCTAAGATCAAAGAGTTTACATCTGTTCAAGCCAAGATATAACATTTCGGAAACTACTCCTAACTACTGTTATACTAAACTGCATTAGTTTTCGACCGCGGCTCCGTCCGCGCGGTATTAAAAAAAAACTTGGTAAGTACACATAGGCTATGTGTTCTTCCAAACTATGTTCTACATCTGTGCCAAATTACATCGAGATCCGTTGAACCGTTCTGGAGAAACCTAACATCCATCTAAACTTTCGCATTTATCATATTAGTAAGATTGTGAAGTTTTACAATTAGGCCCGTTATGTTTAAATTTTTAAGGCACAGATGTTAATGCTTACCGTGGGTTTCCATTGACAAAATATATACAGTTATATGTAGTTACTAGCTGTCGCCCGCGACTCCGTCCGCACGCAGTTAAAAAAAACTTAATAGGGATATGGAAAATAGATAATAGCCGATTCTCAGACCTACTGAAAGCCGTTTCGGAGGAGTATGGTAACTAACATTGTGACATGAAAATTTTATATATAAGATTTTACTTATCTCAGAAGGAATAAAAAATAGAGTATATTTTTGGTATATTCATTCTTAAAATATTTCTTTATGTTGTAAAATTATGATAGACAATTTATATATAAAAATAACTTTATAAGTGCTGCAAAAACCCAAACCATATCACATAACCCATGTCTCATTTTATACTTTATCAAAGTTCCACTTCAATTCCGCCTATTAAAAATTCGAAACTATTTTATGACTCATTGTAACAAGTACATAATAAAATGTTACAAATATGTTAAAATAAACCATTCATATTGTATCATTGTTTATAATTATCATAACAATAATAAACTATTATTTTACTAGAAATAGTTGACATTCCTACGTCTAGTTTACTACTTCATTTAAATTGTCGAACAAAATATTTATCTTTCTTATACTAGTCTTATCGCTATATCTATAATTGTTATTAATAAACTTATTAAAGGATATGGAACCCAATGCAATTGAGAATTAGATATAAATTTCAATAACATATTCCTTAATGAGATATTCCTGAATAACATTTTCTTCTAATTATTTTTCTAAGCATTGATTGTTTATCATAGTTATTGTACGTACTTACATACGTAGTTACTTTACGTAGGATTTCATGTATATTAGGTAATTAGAAAATAGGTTGTTTTAACACATTCTTTAATATAAAATCTTTTTAAATTTTTCATTAATTTTGTGACATTCTTAGCTTGCCCTACAAAAGCTTCGCGACCATTTATAGGTTGGTTGTAAACAAGTTGTTATAGTTGACAACATACTCGTAAAGTGATTTTAATTCTACTCTAAAATAGTTGAATTTATGTAAAATATTTCTACAATTGTAATTCTAAAAAAAATTTTACATTACTATCACATGCCTATCATTCTTAAATAAGCGCCTAAAAATATTGTACCTTCTTATTTTATAGTTCTGTATCGATATTTTAGTATTCCGATAAGAAAGTGACAAGTTCGAACTACTATACAAATCAAAAAAATATTGGGTTAAATTTAATATAAGTATAATATTAAGGCTAAACCGTAGGCATTTTTATGAAGAACGGGGCGGTGCAACGGGCGGAGCGGGGCGATGTTTACGAAACAGCGACGCGCACGAAATTGAAAGCGTAGTACTTTTAACATCTCCCCGCACGTTTTCCGCGCATCTCTGCACGTCGCTAATTTCATGCTACAATAGTTTTAAAAACCTCTCACACATTAGAACATTTCAACATTAAAGTTTCACCCATAGCTGTTTGGTTAGACTTGAACATTAAAGTAGATCGAAATTTAAAAAGTTAACTTTTTTTTGTGCCCTCGAAAAGAGGTCCTCGTCTGCTTCTGCTGCTTTGATTTCGCAACCTTGGATAGATAAGTGTCCATTGGTAATTAAGGTTTCTTTCAGTTACTATGCGTACCAAAAATACATAAATGTCATAACTAAAATAAAAGAGTTATTTGATAAACTTGATTATTTGATAATCAAAAAGTTATCATTTAATCAAATGATCATAATCTTTATATCCTGATTATAATCAATACTGATAATAGGGGCCCAAAAGGAGTAATTTTTATACATATTTAAAATTTCAATAGCAATTTATTGCTATTTCGAAGAAATTGTGTTACACTTAGGTGAATAAGAACCAGTAGTCACTTATTTTACGTAATTTGGCCATAATCCTTAATCAAATTAATCATCATAAACCTGCCCTTATCCCTATGGAGGGTCGGCACAGTATGTACTACTCCTCCATACATCTCTATCAGCCGTCATATCTGAATTTACCCCCTTCTTACGCATATCCTCTTTCACACGATCCATCCATACTTTCTTTGGTCTTCCTCTACCTTTATAGTCTTCCACATTCAATCTCATTACTTTTTTGTTTATATGATCATCATCCCTCCGCATAACATGTCCAAACCACGCTAACCTTCTGCTCCTCAATTCCTCAATTTCCTTCATCAAATTGATATATTAAAAAAAGCTTTATACTCTTCTTCCTCGCATTAACTTCAACTGTGTCAAACACGTTCATTCATTCGGGCAATTTTTTTAAAAAAGGATACAATGCTTCCGCTTCTCGTTATAATATTTGAATTAATTTAGTTAACAATTTCTTACCAGTACATAAACAGATGTTATAAAACTAATAACTATAACTCGTATAGGAAAGTGTTAGTTAAAAGTGATTATTATAATATTTACAACACACAAGTTCCTAAATTGTTTATTAGGCAATTGCTCGCATCTACAAATTTGTGTATTTGTCTGTGTAGAGTTTAACTAATAATGTATGGTTTGTTAATAAAAGTATAGTTAAACTTAATTTGCATTTTCTTTCATGCGCTAATTTTTTAAGTGTCGCATTGAACAAAATTAATACTAGTCAATGACAATAAATCTGCAACAAAAATCGTAGCAATTATTCCCAAATTCATAATAATAAACATTGCATGACATTTGTAAAAGAAGAGCAAAGATCAACAGCTGCAATTATTTAATTTAAAATACTGCGTTAACGATTTGATCAGTGTGTTTGGAACGAATATTTGACAATCGTTTTTGTATCTATTGAGTTTTCTGCACATTCTATTTATTCCACACAAATTTTAATATATATCTTGTTGATGATGATCGTCAGAAACATTTGAGCTTGGCCCACAGTACAGTTCCCCAAGGATAATGACAGTCGGAAAATATGTGCATTAACAATGTCGTATTGACAGCGTCATATTTTGACCAATGAGGGAGCGGCTCGACACTGCTTTATCTCCTAAGGGAACGCCATAGGCAAGAAACAACAACAAGAAGTCTGCACGGTTAAATGTAGCTGTTCACATAATTTTGAAACTCCGTAAAATTTAAATAGTTAGGAATTACTACAAGAACTCTAGGTAAGTTGCAAATCAATGGCTTGTAGTTGAAATATGTACGATTTTCGAAAGAAGTTTGAATTTTTGCTCACTGATAACTCTTTAAACTTGTAGGCCATGCCAATGTTAAAAAATTGCCACAAGATGTTAGTGGGAATATAACAAATAGTAAATAAATTTAATTTTAAAATTTGCTATTTAAATGTATCAGGAGTTAAATGAATATAAGACACTTGAGTCAAATTTGCTATTTAAATGTATCAGGAGTTAAACGAATACAAGACACTTGAGCCAGACTCATGCCCATTCCAAGCAGCGACTGTTTTACAATCTTTGAATGATTCATAAATTATCACTAACATGAAGTCTGTTTTTATTATCCTTGTTCAATTAGGAACATCCTTTTTATTACATTTAAAAATACCCTATTGACAGTAGTACTGTTTGATATGTTATCATTTTTTTTAAGAACTATTTCATGTCAACGCATATCAAATGCATCAATTTTCAATCTTGAATATTATACGAGGAAAGCTTTTCACAATATTTATGTTACGTACATTTCATTAATAAGTATTATTATATATTATTCAACATTCACACCCCCTTTTACAAAAATATGGGTAGACAAATAAATGAAGTTTACAGCAATTCCCAACATTGTATGCAGAATATTACTTTTACTGGATGTCAACCAAACTATTGACCAAAATCTAAAAAGTAAGAGAAGAGCGAGAGTAAGAGAAAATATAAAGTAATTAAAAAATAAAAAAGTAATAGAAAAAGACGATTACAAACAAATAACCAATTTTTCATTGGTGGCAAACAAGCAAGCGACCATTAAATTCGCCAAAATAGCGATGAGACCGTTGCTTATCTCTGCAGTTGCAGATGCGTTGTGTGCCTTTAATCGACATAGGAGGGGACACATGCACGCACAGAGATATTTCCTCTTCTTATGCGTCTCCTCTGTTAAATTTACCTCCTATCCCCATCCCTTCCTCATAAGAAAAGAGTCGGAAAGGGAAGAGGACTATGGAGGAACATTACACACATTTTTTTCCATGTTCCTTGAAAATTTTGCAAAGTTATGATTCAATTGATATTTTTAACTATATCAATTATCGAAGTTGTAACTTTTTTGCTATTTAGCTATTTCTATCTATCTATATAGATGTAGATTAGAATTCTATTATTGAATGAAAATATACTTACAGTATCAAAAAATAGACTAGCATTAACGAGGTTATGTATTAATACAAATTAATAGTTAACAGCGTTACTTCAGATAAGATTTCAATTATGTATTAGCGTGTCCTCTAATTACTACGACTGTTTTCCATTGGATATTAACGGTTATATATTAAATGTGTTATGCTCGTGATACCTTTTGTTAGACTTAGTATTCATCGTGACTTCATTGAAGCCGCTGGAAAATAATGTCATGTTGGGGCTTATGTTTCTCGGAGTCCTCTTCTCCGTTGTGTGCTCTCAGGATCTCATCGGTTTGAACTATACCTTCGACGCTGACTTCGAAAACATTTTTAACAACAAATCGTGTAACATACATGACAATTGGAATCTGGTGGAATATTTTGACTTGAATATTTCTTCACCATATAATAGTCGGATGGGTATTAGATCGAGTAATGAAAGTTGCACAACATCTTTCCCTATTGTGTTGTTTGATAATACCGTATTGGAATTTAACATATTTCTTGATGTGACAGCTGAAGAAAGTGGATTGAAAATTAGTGTTTTTGATGACAATGAATCAGAAGTCTCTTATTGGTGTAGTAAAAGCAATAAAAATTACAACCGTGGATGGAATACAATTTCTATAACCATACATACAAATGTAACAGGATATGTAAGTTTAGCAAATATTGTTATGCTTTTAGTAATAGATATATGAAGCTTAATTTTCTTTTTTATTACAGATTAATCTAATTGGTCACAGTCAGAACCATGAAATTGTTATTGTAGATTCGTTTCAATACATCACAAGACCTATTGTAGATAGCCGAATAAAAGATGAATTTTTATTTGCTAAAATTTATGAAACAGATGAATTAATGGAAAATATACATGAAGAAATAGATTTGTTATTTGATTATGAAGGCAGTGGTGATGAAGGTTCTGGTGAAGAATACGATTTACATCTAGGAGAAGAACTTGAATATGATGATCTAGATGAAAAGGGCATAACTAAAATAGAAGATTGACGTACACAATCCAATGAAAAGATTATTTATTTTTATAATGACTGAGCTGAGAGAAAAAGGCTTTTTGAAAACTACAACATAATGAATTCCAAATTTGAAAAATAAATGCCTTAAACTGTTGCAGAGTTTTTCTACCTTTACTTTTGTTGACAATATTAATGCATATAAATGCATGCTAATTTTAATTGAAAATAACTTTATCTTCTTTCTGAAATCGTGTCCACTTAGAAATTATACCTACGACATTCAGAATTCATGTTATTTAAAAAAATTAATACACAAAAAATGCATCAATACCAGTTGTTACACTGATATTGTTATCGCAGATCTTATTACATGGACTGATTAGATTTATACTTGCAATTATAATTAAACAAAAACTCACTAAGTCTAGATACACTTTTATTATAGTCATAAATATGCATTATATTTCTAATCTTTAAATAATTCATTTTGTGTTGAGTGGTGTTATTTGTATCTTGTAACAGAAATATTTGAAAACATGAGGAAATGTTGAATTGTTCAACACATTTATTTGCGTTGGTGACAATAATCTCATCAGTGATATCGCAAGAAATTTTCGGAGTCAATTATTCGTTTGACGAAGATTTTAATATTTATTTTGATAATAAAACATGTTACAGTGATATAAAATGGTATTTGATAGAATATCGGACATTAAATATATTTACTTCAAATATACAAAGTAACAATGGAATTATTGCGACGAATAATAGTTGTGTTTCATCTTTTCCTATCGTTTTCTTTAAAAATAGTGTTTTAGAAGTAAATGTTTATGTTCGATTAACTTCGTTAATAAGTGGTTTAAATGTGATAATTTTTAACGAATTAGAAATTCCTGTTGTTTTTTATGGATATAATAAATCCAGTGAAAATTATACTCCTGGATGGAACACGCTGTATATTGCAATCAACGGAAACTTCAGTGGATATGTAAGAATAAATTTCTAATTTCTGTTTTCAAATCCACATATTTTAATATGTATGTGCAAGTTTTTTTTTATATCATAGGGTGGCAAACGATCGAACGACCACCTAATTCGCCGAAATAGCGAAGGAACCGTTCAAAATAAACATCCGCAATTTCAGATGCGTTGCCTACCTCTAATCGGCGAAGAGGGGACGCACATAAAGAGAATATTTATCCTTCTTATGCATTCCTTAATGCGTCAAATCCACTTCCCCTTCCCATCCTATCATTATAAGAAAAGGATGGGAAGGGAAACAGGACTAAAATTAGATCACACAAAACTTGAATATTACCTAAAAGAAGATGAACAGTCTTTTATCCCCTTTTTAAGAAAATTTAAGAAGCTTTTGCTCACAGTAACCTTAAATTTTAAATTCTTTCAGCTGAATCTTCAAGGACGTATTGCAGGCAATGAAATCATTATAGTCGATTCATTCAACTATATCGTCAAAACTAAACATCATGATGAAGTTCTATGGAACAGTAGTACAATCGACAAATCCGAATCTCTAATTTTAGAAAATTTACAATTACCAAGCGATATTATAGATGATTGGAAGAAAGATGGGTCAAGTGACAATGTAGATAACGAAAATGGATCTGGTGACAATGATGGGTCGGGTGACAAAAATGATAATGAAAATGGATCTGGAGACAATTATGGATCAGGTGATAATATTGACGATGATATAAATTCCACAACACCATCTGATATCACCGGTATTCCAGATAGACCAGCATTTCAATTCTGGAATAATTGGACGATTACATTAGTCGCCGTAGGTTCTTTTATCTTAGTTTCAATTATGATCATAATCGCCTATTATATTGGTAAAAGGCGAGGTCAAGACGATAATGATGTTGCGATAGAAAGCTTGGAACCACAAAGGACATTGAGAATACCTCGTATCAACAGAATTTATTCGGGTTTTCAGCTTAGATAAATGAAGATCGATAGCAACTCTATTGTCTTTTTTTATTTCGATTGTAGATGAGTCTGTAAAGTAGACTTTCCATGACACTCACGTGGTGACATTCACAATAGCGGCCCAGAAATGTGTCTTAAAAACTATTGACAATTAATATTGTTTGTAGGGTTATATACCCTATCACTGTCACCAGTTATCCATCGCTTTATAATAATTATGCTGTGTGCAATTTTATTTTATTCTTTATGAATAATAATGAAGGAAAATATAATACTCAATGGACGTAATTCAGAAGAGTAGGCAGAGATTACGCATATTTTTTTAAGTTTAGTAACCAAAGAAGACGCTGCTCACTTCTTCAATAAAAAATTATGAAGTGAATCAATTTGCTACATTCAATAACATTAATTGTTTGAAAATAAATTATTTTTCATGTTCTTTGGTTTTTTTTTTGTATTTATTTTATCATAATCGTTTATAATACAGTAGTCGATTTACGACTCTGGTTTAACTTCGACACTTTATATCTCTTTGATTATACAAAATACTAGCGATCGCCCCCGACTTGGTCAGCGCAGAATTAAATATATAGCCTATACTTATACACATCAGCTACAACAACGACAAAGTCCCGTCAAATTCAACACCGTTATTTAGTATAGTGCTTGTCGAACAGACATATAGACAGACAAAATTTTAAAAATAGACTTTTGTTTCATTATCAGCAACGCAAATACACGTCGAACTATTTTTTTCTATTTACATACAGAAACTCCAATTTTATTATATGTAAAGATAAATTAAACAAAGACAAAGTAAATCGGTGGATTATGAAAGATTAATATTTATCGATTGATAACAGGGGACGTGAGCGTTTATGTTTTAATTACTTATTTTATCGTCGTTACAAAGAACAAAGGTAAACTAAACTAGACAAAAAGAAAGGCTTTTCTAAGAATTTACATACAAAATATAGAGGAAGACAAGAATACATCTCTGACGTATGTTACGACGACTGACTCAATAAATCAGACAGACTCAATTACTCTATGACCATGAAATCACCGTGAAACGATAAGACCACAGGAGTCAGTCAGTAGGTCAAAAATATCAAGCTCAATTCGTTCTAGAATTATCACTATCTTTGTTAAAGATTAGATAATCAGAATAACGCATTTTAAATATGCTTATGTGACAACAAAGCGAATTTTAATTGATACAGACAAATTAAAAATGTTCAAAGGAAATATTCAGCAGAATAATTAGACGTGAAGGCAAAGAAAAAATTAATGTCTCGCCATTAAAATACTTCAATGGGTCTTAACGTGACCACTTAAAGCGCTTTGTTTGCTATATTTAGGAATGAGCTTTGTTTGCAATTTCAAAATATAAACGTGTCATGTACCGTACTATGAAAGTTTTTCGAGTTCATCGCTAAACCAAAAGGTGACAATCACAAGAATGTACACAAGTTCTTTTCCCTATGAAAAACCGAAGAAAAATAGGTGGAATAACATTTTTGTAAAAATAAATTCAGTCCTACAGGAGGCCAATGAAATGCCGCAAACATGCTAACCCACATACTAGTAAAAGTATACGAGTACTCCTGTCATATATTGGATACTCCTGTCATATATCGGATTATAGATCAGATCCGTTTTATCAGTCTACCGGGTAATAACTTTTTTTTTAATTCATTGTACAAAAACAACTTAGAAACGTATAGATTTATTGTAAATAAATAATTTAGTTTAGTCAGAACTAAGAAACTGTTCTAACTAATGTTATAAATGCAAATATTTAGATGAATGGATGGATGTTTGTTAGAAGGTATCTACATAACCTCTAAACGGATCTTGCTGAAATTTGGCATGCATGTAGAAAATAGTGTGGTAGAACACATAGGCTATTAAGTTTATTTTTTAATTCCACGCGGACGGAGTCGCGGTCAACGGCTAGTGTTTTTACGACTTCAAAGTTTCAAGATCATTAGTAATTCTTAAAGAACACTTACGAAGTGAAGAAGACACAACATTTAAATATTTCTGTAGAGCTAAACATCCCCAACTTTTTAATTATTTAGCTGTCTTTGACTTTGATGTTATTTTTGAAGAGCTTAAAAATACTTTTGAATTAATTAATTATGAATTTTACATCGTATCACTATGGATGTATAAGTATTTATTAAATTTAAGTAAGTATTTTATTTCACTAGGATAATTTTCTTATTACCTTAACAGTGGTAGGCGCCATCAATAACAACATGAATGCACAACAATGATCAAATTAATTTTTAAATGTTTTGAGAGATATCCACTAGTCTACAAACACAAAGTTCTAACTCTACAAAGTCCAAGTCTAAATTTATAAAAGTTCAAGTATTTTAAAAGCAATGAAAGAAAACGATCTTTGCCCACTTCGGAACTTACGTCGGCAAATGAAGTCTCCAAGTTTTAAATAGCATTAGCTAGTCTATCCAGATATCAAATTTATATATTCGAAATTTGACATTCTATTCGTTATGCCTGCATTAATCATCATCATCATCTCCTTGACCTTGTCCCACTTATGTCAGTGCACCAGGTTTCCGTCCTCCAAATCAATCTGTCTGCCGTCATCTCCATTGTCACTCCCTTCTTGATCATGTCATCTTTCACGCAATCCATTCTTCATACATGCCTTCATTAATATTGCCTTATAAAAACAACGTAATATATAATAAGAGTAATAATTTAACTCTCCATCCGCTCTTGGATATAGCATAGAGTTTTCAACCCGTGGATCGTAGCCCCCTGTACTTTGCGACCAACTAGGGGTCGAAAAATAATTTTACGTTCTAAGAGGGTCGCGACGTGTTAAGATTTTAAAACGCTTATCTAGGAAATAGAAGAATTTTCTTTTGATAAAATAGCTTTTATAATCGCTTTATATCTGATCAGTTTATGATCAACAATCTCGCCTTTAACGATAATTATATTCAGATCGAACTCTCTTAAGTGTTCCTAAAACAACTAAAAGCTGATACTAAAACATAGTTACCTCGCAAATGGCACATTATTTTATATTAAAACTATGCGGCCTAAAATTAAGATAAGGGAGGGTAAAATCTGGGTCGGGTGATAGTATAAATAATTTTAGTTAAACAATTATCCTGGCAATAGGGATTAAGGGACAATCGCAACGTAATAGGGAACTAAAACTTTCCATACCTAAAACGTAATAAACTATTGCATAAGGTGTAGAAGTTTAGCTCGTTTATAAAGAACTAGCTTTTACCTGTTACTTCGTACGCGGGGAATTGAAATTTGAAATAAGTAAACTCAGTCTACACGTTATTCCGTACAATAGTTAATCTCAGTTATAGCCTTTTAGCCGTTTAAGTTACCAGCTAAAAATCATCCGTCGATCTAAATTTTCGCATTTTTTATAAATAAGAAAAGAAATAGAAAAATTACCTAGGAAGAAACTTTACATGTAGGTAATAGAGTAATGTTTTTGTTTGGGAATTATTAGCGCAAGTTAACTCAAGGCCAACCCTAAACCCCATGCTGTAAGATTGAACCCCTCGTATACCAACAAATAAGTCAGTACACTCAAGGGAATTGTTTATTTACGGCAGGAAGGTAACCTGGTGAAAGTTAAAAGGTCATAAATATCGAAGGAAAAGAATCGTAAACTTTTTTATGGTACGAACCACACTTTTTATTTAACTCAAATGAATTATACAAGAAAAAATATTTACAGAAAGGTCTCGGGTATTAATAAGGTATAAAATTATTATTCCGGTTTCGACCGGATGAATTTTGATACTTACACATTTAATTATGTTTAAAATTTAATGAAAAATATGCTTTTCGTAGTTCACATCATAACCTTACCTTTAACATAGGATGAGTACAAATGGTCTCAACAGAACCGACACATTTTATAAGATATCGTAATAATCAGTGAATAATTCACCAACAACCTTGGAATTTCAAAACACCTTTTGTTTTGATCAATTTGCTTCATATACAGGAAGTTCAAAAATCTGTGAACCATTGTGTTGCCAGTACGTCACACAGCTCGTTGAGCAGTTTTATGGCCACACCGACCTTCTGATATTAGTTAACAACGTATTATGACTCAAAAGGAGCCAAATTAATTAATTGAATCACAAATTCTATTCGCGGAAACAATTAGCATATTATCTCTTTTTTCAAGTTTTTTTTTCAATTATGGATACTTATAGTTTCTCAATTAAAATACGAATGATGAATGATTTGATCTAGTCTATTTCAATAATTAAAATCTATACAATTAATAAAATTGAAGTATATATCGAAAAAAAAATTATGTTCGTCGAACATGACGTATTTGTTATTACTTGGGTAAAAAAAAATCAATATTATTGTCTGTACGTCCGTATTCGCGTTTATTCCGTATAATCTCTGAAACGGCTGGACCTATTTTGACGGGAATTTTATTTGAAATTACCTGAAGTATGCAAGAGTCACTTGACCTTTTTAAATATCGCGCTTACAAAGTCCCGTGTGATCACTACTAACTAATAAATACAGCTGCATTAAATAAAAATAATACACCAGAATCTGCTTATTAAAAAAAAAAAGAACGATTGCTTGAAAGCGAAGAATATGAATCTAATAACATAACATAATTTAACGGTTCAATTGTTTAGTTTAGACTGTAGCAAGTCGGACATGATAGTACCGGGCATTTGATTTGGCACATCGGAAATAAGAGTACTCTTACTCCAGACGTGCCAACTCATACGAAGCTACTATTCATATATACGTTGAGACGTGCAATTCTCTATCTAGGTCAGTTACATAATAAAACAGTACTTATATGTTTTAATACACAGAAATCAAGTAGTTTCCATTTTAATGGCGTCCTTTCTACGTTTTATTTAGGCCTATCGTGGGTGTTCGGGGTCGGTCGCATGCGTAGCCTCCTTGGAGTATTCCAATATAGCTGACTAATTTATTAGATATTTGATAAAATCAAGTACCCATTACGCGGAAAAACAGAAGGTTATTCTTCAACCTATTTATAGATAAACGGGTAGGTAGAAACAATAATTGTATCAATATATTGTATTCAATCTGTTATACCTTACATATTACTAATATTATAATTTTGAAGAATTGGATGAATGGATGAACGTATAGATGTTTATTACCACTAGATTCCCAAACGACTAAACGGATCTAGATGACAGTCTCGAATAACGCACAGACTAATTCAGATTTCTTTTATTCTAAGCGAATTAAATTGCGGACATATGGCCGGCGTTAAGGTAGAGCGCGGTTGAGCAATCGTACAGAGCGCCGAACTGAAATGGGCTTCATAGGTCTGGGAATGTATCTCTCTGTGAGACTGGATAGTCTCACATAACTCCCCCTCCGCCAAGGCATAGTAAAAAAGAGGGAGCCGTAGAAAACTCGCCTAGCGCGCCAGTAGAGAAAAACATTACTGCCCCCTACACTAATATTAAAAAAAAACTTGAGAGGTGTCAAGGGACACCCGGATGGAACGAAGTTCCTTTCTATTAATTAGTGAAGGAACCAATGTTTATTTATGAATAAAAAACTTAAGTCTTCACAAGAAGTACATTTTATTTCTATGAATTTTCGTTATATATTGTCACGTCGTTGCCATGGTGAAGTAGCGCTCATTCGTCGTTAACATACTTACTATAGCAAAAAGTGTCGTGACAACTTTTCGTAAGAATTTTTTCCGTCTAGCTCCCTTTCACAACGCGCGATAAGGAACTTCGTTCCAATCGTTCCAAAAATCAAATCTCTTTTCACTTAGGAAACTTAACGTATTAAACTTATCCTCATATTATAAATAAACAATAGTTAATAAACAGTTATTTATTCAATCCTTGTATCCACATCTCAATACGGGGGGGGGCGACCCATATTGGGGCACAAAATGTTATTGTCATCCACACTATTATTGTTCCCTTCCGTAAAGATATATTTTATGTACTGCATTATGAGATACTTATCATACAATATGTTGTACTTCATATGACTGTTATAGTTATTGTTATAATATGTACCCCGTCTTATTGAATATGTTAATCTGTCAGCTATTTCCAACATATGTTGAGCTTACCGTAGATTTTGATTGCAGTAACTCATATCACTGTCTTTGTTTTGTTAAAGAGAATGAAAGACACGACAATGTGTATTAATATAAGAGCCACGGCAGTCGAATTCTACAGTAAGAATCTATTGTATAATGAATACAGTCAAACCTGGATTAGGGAGAAATCCCCACAAGCGATAGTCACTGTCCGGTCACAATGACCTCCATATACTTTGTATGAACACTTTGTACTTTGAATGAGTGTTTCTTGCTACAATATTTTATACTACCGTACAATTATAAATATAATATAGACATCAATGTCGCAACTACGTTATTCTGTGTATTGTAGTAGACATGTATACTTAAATAAAATTGTGTCTAATCTGTTAGAAACAGAACGTTAGAAAAAGGTTTAGCAAAAAGTTAAGAAACTATAGCGTTTTAAGTAAATAAATAATTAGTTTTATCTCTAGATGACGCAGACTTGTCCTTAGTTTCAACATTTGTAACTGAACGGCCTTTACAAACGCCTTAATGGTGTAAAGATGGGAAATCCCAAAAACATATCGATTCAAGGTTTTCATTCTCGCAATTCGTATCCATTTCAAATGTTTCTGTTTTACAAACATTCACGAATTAAGCCTACAAAGATCGATATATTACTTATAATATCCTAAATGCGAAAATTTAGATGGATGGATGGATGGATGAATGTTTTTTAGAAGGTATCTCCGGAACGGCTCAACGGATCTTAATGAAATTTGGCACAGATGTAGAACGTAGACTGGAGAACACATTGGCTACTTATTAAGTTTTTTTTATTCCGCGCGGACAGAGTCGTGGGTGACAGCTAGTATTATTATACAATAATCAATAAGCTATTATAATACAAAATAAGAAACATAAATTAATAAAAAATGCTCTACTAAACTCTGATTATGACTAATAACCCTTAGAATAAAATACTTTCACTTTTGTCGTATTCAAAGTATGCTGTTATTTTTAACCAATTTGTTCACTTCACAGTTCTTTTAAAATAGTGTTTTTTCTTATCTTATCTTGTTTTCATCGTATATTCACATGATGTTTTCTAGTGTTGTTGACAATTCAAGGGAACTAATGTAAATTATGTTCATGTTATGTACTCAATGATGTACTAATTTCTCTAGGTTAACCAAAACAACACTATTTCGCGGATAGTTTTCTTTCTAACAGTAAAGTACAACAATCTCTGCACATTAATATTAGTCATTTATATCAAGACCTAAACTTTTTTAACAAAAAACAAAAGTTACGTACTGACGGCTATTGCTCTTTTTTGTATTTTCATAGTCTCCACTTTCCACCAAAGTGGAGACTTTTGTTGTCGGAGGCCAAGGTCCACTTCGAGTCACTGGGTCACCCTAGTTAGTTAGTATTTTCATAGAAAACATAGCAGATTAGGAGTTGCCTACGACTTCATCCACGCGAAATTTAAAAAAAATCTAGAAATAAATATTGCCTATGTCACCCGGGGATAGTGTAGCTTACCAACAATGCAAGAATTTCCAAATCGGATCAGTAGTTTCGAAGCCTAATCAAATCTTTCCGGAGTTTTTATTAAAGTTGTAATAAAGATGTTCAAGATACATACAAACTTTACCCTCATGTCCGTCGGGCAAACATATTGACTAGGAATAGAGACACTAAAAATCCTATTTTGCAATTCCAAAATAGTGGTCAAGATAAACATACCGATATAATAAAATTACATTGTGAGTGTAATTATGCGTCAGAGAGCGTTCGCGTAATGCCCGTCCGTCAGTCTATGTATAAAGGCAACAAGACTTGCTTCAACTGACCCATTCCTTTACGTGACCCCATAGTGATACAAGTGAAGTAAAAAACACTATAATTTAATTTTTATTAAATTGTTATATTTACAACAATGAATCCTTTGGTGAGTTTTATTTATTGGAATAATTAAATTATGTAATATTGTGAATTAATTTAAAATTTTGTTTATTTTTGTTGCATCGAGTGTTTACTAATTTATTTAATTTGCAAGATAATTAAAGCTTAGAATAGAATTCACGAAAATGAAATTGACGATTTTGAACCTAAGACTTGCGTATTTAATCGCACACCATTTAGAACAATCAATACATCCTGTGATAAAATTTATCAATTGATAATAATAAGAAAGTTAAGACATTTCGTATATCTGCAGGTGATGACACTTATAACCTTAATAATTCTGATAAATTATTAAAAAAGTACCATGTGACGTCATACGAACTCCTTAAACTGCCTCACCATGGCCTACTTCCCCCAACACATGTTTACGTAATAAAGAACCCTGCTTTTGGGTTTCGATTTTATCTTTGTCGATGCCGACCTCTATTAAATTTTGCCTGTTGTTTTTATTTTTATATCATATTCATACTTAGTGTTTCATAAAATTTTTTCATTCATTTTGGCGTAATTAAAATTGTTGAAAAAATATTTTACTTGGACGAGTTCTAATTTTTTTTAATAGATAGAAATAAAAATGCACATCTACATATGTAGTTAAATTGAATTAAGTTTGGTTTAGTTTTAGATTCATTCCCAATTAGCGCCATTACATGCGTTATTTGTTTCCAGCATTTACTTCTATTACCATGCTTACTAGCAGTAAGTATAACAGGGTCAACAAATGAATACAGCAGTCAAGGACGAAGTGGTGGAGGTTACGGTCTACTAAGACCATACCCGAATTACTCAGGAGGTAATAACGGAGGTTATAATGGATACAGCGGTGGGTACGGAGGATATGGAAGTGGATATGGTGGATACAATTCAGGGTATGGCGGCTCCGGGATAGGATACCCTGGACAAGGATATCCCGGTAACTATCCAGGTAAATCTTAAATATTAGAATTATAACCCTATATATTTATTGGTTACATTTAGTATTCACAAATATCAAGTATCAAGTATAAAATTAGCAACAAGTACCCAATATTTCTTTGAATAAAATGAATTTAACTTGATTGACAGCAGTTTAATTAATTTAAAAAGTAAAAACCTTTTTTTTTAAATATAATGGAATATCAAGTTTTACATGCCAACGTCCTGCCCGTGTAGTTGTACTTAAAAACATTTTTTTAACTGTCAAACTCGACTATTAAAACTTTGATCGTTATCTAGCGAATTTAGATTAATGTTTGCAACTGGTTTTAATTTTAAAAATAAAAAAACAAGCACTCGATACACTAAAAAAAAACTCAAATAACGTGTTGACAACACTCTTATTTCCTTAAAGGTTTAATTTTAGCACCATAATATTATTCTTTTAAATATTGTTCACAATCTAAACAAAACTAAGCATGGAAAATTATGTAAAACAAATTGTAGATTGATGAAAACGCCATCTTGTTAGATTGTCTATAGTAAACACCAAGACTGTTTTTTTTTACAACTACAATTGTTAATATTTATTATGATTAATAGGGGGTTACGGCGGGTACCCGGGCTATTCCGGTGGACCTTACGGAGGTGTGTACTTATTTCTTCTCCTTCTCAAAAGCCTATTCAGTGACACTAGTAATAGTAAGTTCACTAAGTTCATTACCATACTCAGCTTATTGCACTATAACTGATGCTAACCGCATCATCAAAAAACAAGGAAAATTTAAACCCACTCATGGGGGCGTAGCAGTCGCCTATTTCGCTTTACATTTTAATATTTAAATAAATAAATAATATAATTTTTAGATAACATAATAAAGGGCTTCAATTAATATCATCATCTTCCTGACCTTGTCCGTTTTCCAAATCAGTCTGTCTGCTGTCATCTCCAATGTCACCGCCTTCTTGATCATATCACTTTTCAAGGAATTCGTCCATCTCTTCTTAGGCCTACCTCTACCGGTGTACCCCTCCACACTCATACTTAACGTTCAATTAATAATAATATAAAATTAACAGTAATTATATTTAGTAATAACGTTTTAAAATAAAACAAAGACATTGGACAGTAGTTCCTTTAATAGCATCGAAGCGCCCAACAGTAAAGTATTGAGTCTTTCTAATTTAGTAACACAGTGCTAAAAGATTCCTGCAGCTTCGCCTAAACTTCGAAATAACTTACCGTTGGTTTCTGAAATCAAAATCTGTGTATCAAACACAGCGTTATCCGTATCTTTGACAAAACAGAGATAACAATATGTATGTTTTAAAGATTTCGGTCTCAGAAACACACGGTTAATCGTTTAAACTAAAAGGTTAAACATTAAAAATAAGGAAAAAAGATTAAACATTTATCTATAAGTAAAATTAATTGGCATTATTTGACTATTTTTAGGTAATCGTCCTTACAACAGGCCGGGTTACGACGGAAGACCCGGTTATAATTACCAGTCCGGTTACCCGGGCAACAGACCCGGATACAACCAGTATAGACCCGGTTTCGACCGCCCGTACCAGACCAACGGATATTTTGACGGAGTTCGTGACGGATATGACAACTTTGGACTATTAGGAAGAAAGGTGTCAGAAATTAAGAAGGATGACGCTTGAGTGTAGAAAAGTAAAATTTCAGTTTTAATTTTATTTAATCTGTATTATTTTTTATTTTATAAGAGTTTTATTTAATATAGATTTTACTTCAATCACTGTTTTTAATTTAACTTTTAAATTTAAATATGTTTTTATGTGAGTAATTGAATGAATTAACCGAATTATCTTAGTAATATTATGAATGCAAATGTTTAGATTGATGGATGGATGTTTGTTTGAAGGTATCTCCGTAACGGCTCAACGGATCTTGATGAAATTTGGCACAGATGTAGAACGTAGTTTGGAAGAACACATAGGCTACTAATTAAGTGTTTTTTTTATTCCCCGCGCACGACAGCTAGTCTACTAATATAATAAAGCGTAAACTTACGCTTACGTTCTTTATTATATAGGATATCAGCATCACAGCATATTTTTGAAAAATACTTTCTTTTTTATAAAAAAAAGCCCTACACTTACGACACTCTATAGGCTATATATTTTCACGCTATTAAACTTAGGGGTGAATAAATTTGTATAAAAATTGCTATGCGAGAAAGGGACAAAAATTACAATACCAGCACACCAGCGTGGCCAACATGATAACGGTAATAAAGGATAAGAACGGGATATGCAAAGGGTAAAAAAAAACTTTATTTCTGTACAACTGTATCTAAAAAAAAACCAACTGAATTTGTCTATATAATAACTATTACAATAAAATAATTACATAATTTAAATATACAGTCAAAACCGTTTATAACGATATCGTTTAGAACAACATACCGGTTAAATTGACCAAAATCAAAGGTCCTGGCTGAATGTTATATACATATCTTTCCTATTAATACCTGTCACCGGTTGTTACAACTATCGGTTTCTACGACTCAATATGAGTAGTCCCTTCGATGTCGTTATAACAGATTTTGACTGTATATATTAAAGTAAGTTAAGAACCACTGAACCAATCAGAAGTCATAGAAGTAAAGAATGACGCTGCACCAGATCTAGCATTCGCAAAGTTGATGGGCAAAGAACTTGTCATCAGGTCTGATATATCTGCTTTGTTCTTGTTAGGACTCGCTGCTGGCACGGCTTTCTTTTTAACCTGACGAATCAAGAGATTACATGAAAAAGATAATAAAAAAAAAGATAGTGAAATTGTAAACGGATATGTAAATGGATAAATAAACTGATATTTATAATGTATATTTGTAATATATCTTACTAATATTATAAATGTGGATGTTTGGATGGATGGATTTTTGTTTGAAGGTATCTCGAAAACGGCTCAACAGATCACGATGAAATTTGCCATAGATGTAGAACGTAGTTAGGAAGAACATAGGCTACTAATTAATTTTTTTTTAATCCACGCGGACGGAGTCGGTGGCGGCAGCTAGTATGCAATACATTCAAACACAAGGATTTTTTAATATGTTATAGTTAGTTATTGTAAAGATAAATGCGTTGCAAATGTTTTATGTACTACTATGCTATGACTATGACTATACTATGACTTCGTCCGCGCGGAATTTAATAATAAATCTTGTACTAAAAATAGCCTATGTCATATATGCCTAGGGATAGTGTTCCAAGTGAAAAAAAATCAAATCTTTTCTGTGGTTTCGGAGCCCATTCAATGCAAACAATCAAATCTTTTTATTTATAATATTAGTATAGACAAATAAAAAAAATAAGAAATCACACAATTATTTCATTACTATTTTTTATGACAGACATGACAAACTAATAGCACGTGTGTTATAAACATGCTTTAGCATTTCATTAGCGATCGTAAGCAACTGAAATATTGCGAAATAAAGATTAAAAATATCCGTTTTTTTATTCTTTTTGTGTCATTTTTCTTTCTATGGTAAACTGTGTGTTATATAATATATAAAATTATTAACTGTATACATAGAAGTTACTGAACACATAACACGGGTGGTTAAGAAACTAAGATTATCAAATATATATAAATATGCCATACCAATTGTCGTAATGTGGATATGTCGATTCTGTTAAAATATATATTAAATGATTTCATTATAAAGTAATAATACTACGGTATTTCGCTGGTCTATATGAAAAAATATGGTTTGTATGTTTATCTTATACGTAAATCACTGGAGTAATTTTCATAAAAATTTGGTAAAACTTTCTAAGGACAAAAAATAATTTTTGTGCCTTAAAAAATCTAATAAATTAATTCTTTTTCATTTCAAATAAAACTTTTTACAAATTTTTGACTATAATATGTTTACGTGCATCAGTTCAAAATCTGCGCAGTCGTTCCGGAGATTACCCGAAACAAACACAGCCTTGCGGACAAACATACAAACGGACAAAAAACAATTAAAAAGTGACATTTTTCGATCTTACATACAGACACTCAAATTTTATTTATATGTATATATCTGTCAAGATTTTTCCCTAACAGCGTTGACAAAATGTCGTACATCACTTACCACTTTATCCTGCTTCTTGTGCGGCGTAGGCGTTGCTACTGGGAGGAGAGTGAACCAGTGCGCGTCTGCTGAGGCCAGCAGCTGTGCAGCTTTGTCTCCCGAGCCCCCAGACACGACAGGCCGGCTGCCCAAGATGCCGCTCAGCTGCCCGTGATGCAGCACCAGACTGCCAAGTAATGTCTGCAACAAACAAACCCAACTCATATACTGTTCGTAAGAAACGGGATTCTTACCATGATTAGGCTGTTTGAGGTCCCGATATTTTGGCACAGCTGCATCCAGCTGCATCCAATTAGACATACAACTGTGTCCAAATATCGGGAGCTCAAACAGCCTAATCGTGGTAAGAATCCCGTTTCTTACGAACAGTATATTAGTAAAAACCAGGAAAGTTTGAAGTTATAAACACAACTCATCCCCATAATTCAAAGGGATAGACAGAGATCATGGACTTTGGCGCGCTCCTTACACACCTCTCTCGTTTCTCATGGATTTCGCAATTTTTTTGCGCACTATATTCTGTTAACATTTCAACCGTAATATTGTTACAATCATTTAGATCATGAATGGAAAACCTTTACGTATGGATGTGCCAATTGTCTAAATAAAGATTTGATGATCATAAACATGCAATCAAATATTTTGGACTTTCTAATTATTGGGAACATTTCTTAGCGTTGTATTCCCTTATTATATATTACCCACTTCACTTTTTTTAGTGCATAATGAATTTGCAGACATGCTCAAAATATTGTGTCGCGTGCCATTGGTTCGCGATCCCTGACTTAGATGAAAATAATCTTACTAATATTATAAATGCCAAAGTTTAGATGGATGGATGTCTGTTAGAAGATATCTCGGGAACGGCTCAACGGATCTTGACGAAATTTGGCACAGATGTAAAAAATAGTCTGGAGGAACACATCGGCTACTTACAGACGGAGTCGCGGGCGACAGCTACTTATAGATAAAGTCACTCATCACTTTTTAGTATATTATAAATTATAGTTTACCTGTACTCTTTGCACCGATCGCTTCAAGTTAGTCTGAATGTATGGATAAAAAACATCATAGTCAAATGGATCTATCTTCTGTCTTAAAAACTCGCAAATATCCTGCGAAGACTCCATACATTTCTTGTTCTCCCTTGGGACCATAAGCATCGTCAAATGTCTCACATCCATCAACAATTGAAGCGCGCATCGTTGATTTATATCGCTCTCTTTCTCTCTTATGACCGTATTGTAATGTGTGAGAAGGACAGATGTAACTTTCTCAACGAATGTTGTGTGTACTTCGTGCGGTAACGTGTGTGGGACAACTTCGTCCAATATACGACTGACTGAGTACAAATACTCTTGTAATTTGAGTGAAGGTCCCGCTGGGACTTTTATAGTCGACTCTATGGAATTCCCTTCATCATCCTTTTCTTGGATCTGTATTACATCCCATTGCTAAAAATAACGAGACTTTTAATCTATATATATAAAAGAAAGTCGTGTTAGTTACACTATTTATAACTCAAGAACGGCTAAATCGATTTGACTGAAAATTGGTGGGCAGGTAGCTTAGAACCAGGAAACGGACATAGGATAATTTTTACCCCGTTTTCTATTTTTTATTCCGCGCGGACGGAGTCGCGGGTAAAAGCTAGTATACAATAGAAACGTTAAAATGCAAAACATAAATAAAAGTGAAATTTAAAAAAAAAATATTCATTAGTTTTAACTTAAGTTTTTATTCTCACCATCATCAAATAATCCACATTTGCCTCCAAAGTGAATTGTTGGGGCAAATATTTGATCAAATCTATCACCTTCTCCATAACAATGTCCAACCATTTGTCCCAACAGTATTGGCAATTCTCTTTTAATACTCCACAAATATCATTCCAACTCTTTATTGAGTTTTCATCGACATTCATATCGTCAATACACTGCTCTTCGGGAATATAGCACTTACGTAGATTAGGTATAAGGTATACTATCGCTTGTATAAATCGAGCTGTGTAAACTGCTGTGGTCTTACGCTGTAGTTCTGTTGATTGTAAAGTCGGCTCTTCGAAACATGCCTTTATATATTGTAACATACTAAAAATGTAAAGTAACATAGTGTATAATATACTATTGTAAAATAGTTTTACTAATGAGAGCTGATATAGTCGAACCTAGAAAAGCGAGAATTGTACGGTCTCGAAAGACGACCTCCATGAGCGAGAAACTAATGGTAGTAAGAAACCTTTGTAAGCGAGAAAAATATCGCATAGGACTGTATTATTCGTATAAAGCTGTAAGCCATCGCGTGTATCTATTTTACTAAAAAATCTTGAAATTTAATATTTTTTAAGATAATTTCCTTAAATAAATAAAATAAAATACGATTGAAAACTTTACCTTTGTACATTTCTATCGGAGACATTTCTCAAATAATTTTGAATGTCCTCTCTATCGCTGTATATCTGCTGTCTATCGTCTTCTTCTTCATAGAACAATAACTTGTTATTTCTACTTCTCTTCTCCGGGTATAAATACACTTTTAAATCTTCTAGAAGCTTCTGCAATTCTTCGTCTAAACCTTGACAGAGTTTCTCTATGTTCGGAGTGAAACCACGATCTTGTCTAGACATACCTATATAATAGTAAAGGAAAAACTATCAAAAATATATCTTTTATATTTTAGTCAATAGGCAACTGTGTATTTTAAAAAACCTGTTTTAACTTGATAAAGTACAACATTTATACAGTTTTCTATATCTTTAAAAACATACAAAAAGACGGAGTTTTTCACAAGTTTAGATAAAGATATTTAATATTATTTAGTCAAAATAAAATACAGTCAAACCTGGATAATCGAGAGTCTAAGATACCGCGATTTTTCTCGCTTACGCTTCTAAATCTGAATTTCTCGCTTATGAAGGTTGTCTGGACCGGATGACTCTCGCTTACAAAGTTTCTCGCTTATCAAGGTTCGACTGTATTTAATTTATCTGTCTTATATTTTTTATTTTCTCTCACTTAATCATAACTAAGAGGCGTCTTTATTGATTGTAGCATTTATTATTAGACTTACCTTTCATAAGTGAATTCATAACTCTAATGACGTCGTTCCTTGACTCTATTATAGTTTCACCAATAAGATCCTTCCAAACAAACCAATTTATATCAAATTCCTTTTCCAACTCACTCTCTGAAGAGACCTTAGTTAAATCAACTAACATTTGAGTTTTAAAACCATCGTATACTTTGATCCATCTGTTGTCTATGATAAGTTTGACACGAGAGGTCAATAAAGGCTGGAAGTAATGGCACCAAACATGAACTTCCGGTATATCTAGAGCCGTGCAAATTGCACTCCAATTTGATGGTGTTTCTGTAGACGAGTGAATGTTGTTAATAATATTATTTTCACTTCACTAAGTTACATATATTTTCTTTGTGAATTATTTAATCTTTATGCTTTATTTATTTGAATAATAAAAAAAAAAACGAAAGCACAAATAGCCTAATGGTTTGATTAGCGATCATTTTGATTACAGTAGGGAACCATATCATCATCAGCTCACTATACATCCCCACTGAGGTGCTCGGAGCCTACCCCAAGTTAGGGGTGACTAGGTCATAGTCAACCACACTGACTCAGTGCGAGTTGACTTCACACATATCATTGAATTTCTTCTCAGATATGTGCAGCATCACAATGTTTTCCTTCACCATAAGAATGTCAGATAAATGTACATATATAAATCGAAAAACACATTGGTATATGTCGGGATTCGAACCCATGACCTGCAGATTGCAAGTCAAGTGCTTAACCTGTGAGCCACCGACGCTCTAGGGAACCATATGTTAGTGGTTAAATATTAGTAGACTAGCTTTTGACAGTGACTTCGTCTATGTGGAAATAAAAAAAAAACACTTAGTAAATAACCTATGTTTTTTTCCAGACTATGTTCTATATCTATGCTAAATTTTGATCAAGATTCGTTAAGCCGTGTTGGGAATACGTAATAACAAACATCCATCCGTCCATCCATACAAAATTTCGCATTTACAATGTTAGAGTATCATTATGAAGTACTATGTGCTATTTATGTTTATAATAAAAAAAATCTGAATAAAAACTCAGCATTGTCTAGAAACTTACCTAATTACTAATCATCTAGTATTAGATTATAACTGCAAAAATCATCAAAAAATCTTACTAATATTAAATGGGAATATTTAGACGTTTGGATGGATGCATGTTATTAATTTCTCCCAAAAAGCTAAATGGATCTCGCTGAAATTTGGCACATATATAGAACATAGTCTGGAAGAACACATTACTTATTAAGTTTTTTTCTAATTCCGAGCAAATGGAGAAACAGACAAAAAACTAGATAGATTATAAATGAAAAAAATACCTATTTTAAATGACTCTTCCCGTATCTCATGCAGGATTTTTATTCTAGTAACATTTTCCAGTAATGCCTGTACATTACTCTCTATATAAGTCTTCACCCACACACTCCATTGTTGTACTGATTTTGATATATCCTGTTTAGCTACAGCGCACACTTCTTTCTGTGTTGATAACCTGCAATTGAATATGAACCTTATTAGTATATAATAGAGTACATTTCGCATTACGTTAATAAAACTATACTTAGTTTGTCAATATTTTATACCAATAAAGTCTTTTTTTTAATAATTGTAAATCAAATTTAATAAACGCCATGTTTTTTTTTAATGCGTGTTTGTGTCTTTAATTATATTTCTCACTTACTTGTAATTTGATATAACAGATGGTAATAATTTTAAAGATGCTGTGTCACTGAACTCTATCAAATCTAGTAGAGGTTTGGAATCCTTTTTATACAAATCTTTTAACATATCCAATACTGCCCCGCCATCATTATCTTAAAGAAAATAAGTATTATATTTATTAAGGTACATTATTAGGTGCTTTTATCTTTCTCAACATAAATAGTCAAACCTGGATGAGCGAGAGTGTAAGGGTTCTCGCTTATGGAGGTTGTTCGACACAACCGGGCAATAAAAATCGCTTATAAAGGTTTCTTTTCTTGGTTATCCAGTTCTTGTTTAATATGTCTCATAGTTTTAAATAAATGTCACAACATAATGATTTGATTTATAATTAAACTATTTGACATTTACCTAAGTACCTACTTAAGCAACATCTAAATACTGTTACCTTTATTTTTTTTTATTAAACTAAAATAATAAATCAAATAATACTAACCAACAAAACAAGCATACACTAAAACAACAGTCTTCAACACAATTTTCACTCCATTTATAATTTTCTTTTTTATCTGTGCTTTGACATCTCCTTCTAAAATATGTGTCAGATCAAACTGTAGGGTAGATCGCAAACTGCTATCACTGTGTAAGCCAATAAGTGAGTTGAGAAGTTCCACCATAGTTTGAGAGTCTAGGAGGTAAAGGCTTACTAGACAAGAACTTGCCACCTGTAAGAGGAACCAACACATTCAATGCTGCCACGCTTGGTGTGTTCACTCTCGAGAAAAAAGTATTGGCATTCCATGTGTTAACTGTAGAATAATTAGAACAAGTATTGCAAAGATAAAGTCTGTGCTTTAAACGGCTAGAAAAATGCTTAAATTTAAAATACTAAGATCATCAAGACTTTAATATGAAAATTTTAGTTTCAACTGCCAAAAGACTTGTGCAAAAACTTCTGTTATCTCTGTTCCTTCAAAGAGGTATTGAAGTTGTGAAACATCTTGTCGCCTTCGTACATTGTACATGTTGGTGGTGTGCAGAAGTTTTAAGTAAATTGGGGTGTATAGGAAAGTATATGTACTGCATATTGCGAAGATGAACTTGAGCGGCCAAGATATTTGAAACAATGTATACAATAATCTTGGATACCAATGGTTATATTTACCCGAACACTAATCTCAACATCTTGCAATTTCTTTCTGCACTCATTGATAATTGTCTGACTGAAGTTAGAGATTGATATCCAATGTTGCTGAACAATTCTCTGCAATGATTGCATACTGGGCTTGACGTTTCTACCACCAATGTGTAGCTGTAATCCTGTTAGCGAAAAAACTTTACTAAAATAACTCATTGCAATCCTTATTCTTGTCAACAATTTTGATGACAATGCTCCTTTTTTGTTAATTAATTGCTATTTACGGTGGGTTTTATTTGCTATTGGATTTTTTACCATTGACAAATCAAAAAATTTGAATATTATTACCCGTGTTGATATGTCGCGCCATAATAAACAGTTGTGATGCCTTCACAAAATCATTTTTCTCTATGCACTTCCAAATCTTTTCAGGTATTTCCATTAATAATTTCACTTGGATGGCTATAACTTGTGCGGGGTTTGAATTTAATTTAAAACTAGAATAAAAGTGGAATAGATTATCTTGTTGTTCATATTCTCAATTTTATTGACCTCTGAAGAGCTAACAGCATAATGGTTAAAAATACATATCATCAAATTAGCAGGTTCAAATCCTGCCAATCAACAATTGTCTTACATACAGAGGGTTGGCACAATATTTATTACTCTTCCGTACATCTCTATCAGCCATCATATCTGACTTTACTCACTTCTTACACATTTCGTTTTACACACAATCCATCCATTCTTTCTTCAGACTTCCTCTACCAATGTAGAGACCACTTACAATCTTATCTCTCCACATAATATTGAAATATGCTAATTCAATGAAATTAAAGAACAATTACATAAGATTTGTTTTAGCTGTACCTTGGTTTTTGAGGTTGTTCTTGTACTTTAAAGCCAACTAAATGTGTATCATGCAGACTCTTGCATGATACCATCATCTGATTTATATGATCTAAAGTACTGCTTGTTGTCAACTTCATTTCTTCTATGGTGTCCGCAGCTTGAATTAAATCTCGATATCTTTCTCTGAATAATGAAAATAGGAATGTTTATCTATCTGGCATGGATGAACAATCTGTGAATATACTATACTAAGTATAATTTTTCAAGACAAATTATTTGACTTATGTTCGTTATTCTAGAACAACTGTACTTTTTATGGTAGAAATTAAATTAAAGAAGTTTTATCTATCGAGAATAGTCACATATTTGGTGCGCTCTTGAAATTATCACAACGATAATTATTTAAAACTATAGATTTAATAATAATGAATAGATCTACCTAAATACTTATTAATATAAAAGCTAAAATATATCATTAAAAGGAGTCCCTTTAGGCAAGGTTCCGAAGATACTGGCAGCGTTCCCCCTTTGAATAGCTAAACTAATTCTAACAACGATAATACATTTACTTTACTAACACATTAGTTTATATGATACAAGAAAACTATTGAGGAAATTAAACACGTTGAAAACCTACCCCACCATCGCCCTTAACTCTTCTCTCTTACGCTCGATTTCATACTGCAACTTCTTCTGTACGTGGTCTATTTCCGTAATAGAATGTGTTTGGAATAACTCTTCCGGCACAATATCAAGCAAATTTGGTTGAGACATTATTAACGCGTTTTAAGGCATTTATTTCAACTTTATTTGTGAAAAATTAAATTTTAAAAACAAAGTCTACAAGAATCATAGACGTCAACAACCTTTACGTCAAAAACATCTAATCAAAATGACATTTGACGTTACAGTTTAGCAATAGTGAAAGAAAAGTAATAAAATTATTAGTTTGGCAATTTTACACAACCAAATGGAAAAAATTGGTTATACAGGCAAAAAAAATCTTTTAGCTTCATTTAACTCACTCTCCTTTAACTCCTCTGGTGTCGTCCATTTTAACGAACGAGCCCGATTAAAACTAAAGGTTTCTTGAAAACTTGTAGAAAGGAATTTTAGGAATGGGAGCATGAAATAACCAAATTCAATTTAGTAAATAAAATTGTTTTCATTTTCTTATCATTCATATAAAAAAATATACAATAACACTAAAATTATCCACGTTTAACATTGCAACATTGATCTTCCCGTTACAATAAATTTATATAGACCATTCGATTACAAAGTTGACTATTAAACTTACAACCAGAAATAAGTACCAACTTACAAATTTACTTTGTTCTTAATTTATTTAATTTTTCAAATAAAACAAGGAAAAATGTAAAATTAATTAAAAAAAACTTGTTACCACATTCTTTTTACATATAAACAAAAAAATTAAGTCTTGATTTGTTTTTAGTGAAATTGTCTATACTTTATAATATTAATAACGGGAAAGATTTGATTGTTTGTTGGCATCTGGACCAATTTGGAAAATTCTTTCACAGGTGGGAAGCTATACCCGTATGATCTAGGCTATTTTTTTACTAGATTCTTTTCTAATTCCGCGCGATCGAAGTCGTGGGCAAACGGCTAGTACGTAATGAAATAAAGTTTAACAGTCAACTTTGCATCCGGTATATTTATGGTATGACAGATTAAATGTTTAAAAAATTAATTAAACAAGACAAAACAATTTTGTTGTAAATAACAACTAATCAAAAGAGAAAAAAAAAACTAAACAGATAATAAATTATTATCTACTCAATTTGACAATAATAAAATCAATTATTTCGACAACTTGATATGTTTCCTTCAATTACAAAATATTTTCATATAAACTTTTATGCTCATTTAACTTATTTCATTATTCATATATTTACAATAAAAAAGCTACATTTATTTCATTATTTCTTTTTTAGCATGAGATTATTCGTCGGTGGCTCAGGGGTTAAGCACTTGACTTGCAATCTGCAGGTCCTGGGTTCGAATCTCGCCATGTACCAATGTGTTTTTCGATTTTCGATTTACATATGTACATTTACTCGACGTTCTTACGGTGAAGGAAAACATCGTGATGCAACCTGCACATATCTGAGAAGAAATTCAATGATACGTGTGAAGTTAACCTGCACTTGGCCAGCGTAGTTGACTATGGCCTAGTCACCCCTAACTTAGGGTAGGCTCCGAGCCTCTCAATGGGAACGTATAGTGAGCTGATGATGATGAGATTATATACCTACGTCAATAAAAATGTTTATTCATTGTTAAATGCAACAATTTCAATCAAAAACAATATTGATTTAAGAAAAAAATTGATAAAATCTCCTAGTATTGAATAAATATCTGCATATAATTGTTATGTTTAATATATAACTGAAATAATTAAAATGTTCAAAACTGTACAAAAGTCTATCTGCATTCAAAGTACTTAAGTCGTCACATAAGTGATAAAAATGGGTTTTTCCCGTTCGGAAATCCCATTTGCCCGACTGATGATCGTCCCAACGGGAAACACCCTAAAAAAATATAAATACATTACATAAAATCTCATGCTAAAATTGAATATGTAAACGTACAACAGTTTAATCTGCCACACCTTTCATCACACTGCACTGGACCACGATATCTCCACTAACACTATGCCTCAGTACATCACTTCGTACACTGTCGCCTTCTTGTCACCAGAGCCTGTCACTATGAACTTATCGTCCGACGATATATCACAACTGAGCACCGATGACGACTCTTTCGACTGGAAAACAAAAAAAAAATAAGATATTTTCATACAAAATTAAAACTGGTTTATATTAACAAAAAAAAAAATACTAATATGATCGTTGAACTTGTTGTTCATATCATAAAAGCAAACTTTTTAGGTACAAAATTATCTTAAATAAAAAATAAAATAAAATAACTTTTATTTCGGAGAAGTTACTTCCATATAATGTTAGTGCAAAAAAAAAACAGATCCAGAAACTATGTCAAAATAACCTTAAAAAATAAAGTGGACCTTGAGTATACATAAACATGAAATATAAATAATTTTTAAATACTTTACGAAGAGTAGTGCGGATGATTAAATAATTTTGATTTTATCAGTTTTACTTTGGTTTGTGCTTTGATATTCTAACATAAGGCAAGTAGTTTCTAAGGCAAGTAGTTTCTAAGACAAGTAGTTTCTAAGGCAAGTAGTTTCTAAGGCAATTAGTTTTTAAGGCAAGTAGTTTTAAGTCAAGTAGCTAAGACAAGTAATTTCTAAGGCAAGTAGTTTTTAAGACAAGTAGTTTCTAAGGCAATTAGTTTCTAAGACAAGTAGTTTCTAAGGCAAATAGTTTTTAGAGAAAGTTACTGTATATATGTACAACGAACCTGGAATATACTAGCTCCATACGGCGTCCTCCACGCGTTGAGCAGATTGTCTTTACCAGTGGAGACAAACCAGCTACCGGCTGCGGCGAACTTTAGTGCTAACACACAGCTCTCGTGTAACAATAACTGATAGCGGTCTGGTTTACCGCAGTGTAACACTTCCACTTGAGAGTTTTCCATACCTACTGCTAACCATGAACCTGGAAATAAGAGAAGGTATCGTTATGTTTTAAGATACGCTTAAATTTAACATTGCGATAGCTCCAACGGCCAAGTGGAAATTGACAACTTTACAGCGAGGCTCTCAAAGTTTCAACTGTATAGGAAAATACGCCGCATAGGCCTTTTTACTTCAGCATAAATATAACTTTTCCTGTAAATGTGTACTTTGGCCCTTATACATAGGACCGATCCATTGGGTAGGAAGAACAAAGTCCTCTGTATCCGGTACAGAATGTATACTAAAATTAATGAAGATTCTTTAAATTGAACAGATATTGTAATCGATAGAGGATGGGACGTACAGAAGGAGGAAATTTTCCCTTTTGTCCTCGGTTTAAAGTCACAATTTTTAGCATAATGTGTAGTGCAGGGTAGATACCTGTGGGACAGTATCCCAGGGAGAATATCTGGCTGTTGAAGTCATGCTGGTGCAGCTGGCGGCCCTCGCGCAGGTCCCACGAGCGCACCGTGCTGTCCAGCCCACCTGTCCACAGCCGCGACCCGTCCGCGCTCATGTCAATGCACGACGCGCCGTCTGTATGTCCTACGCACACACACATTATATACATGGCTCCTATGTAAACTGTCGTAACTCATAATTTGCAAGCAAACGGTAAATGTTAAACGAGCAAATTAATATTCCATGAGTGGTCAAAAAACGATGATTTAAACTGAATACACTGTCACTTACCTTGGAATTGTCTAACTAATGTTTGATTATGAAGATCCCAAACAGCGATATGACCATCTGAACAGCAACTAAAGCACACCTGTCAAATAATATTTCGATAAATACAATTTTTTATACACATAAAAAATACACATCAAAAATTTTTACAGCCCGACAAGGAATTTGTGGCACTTTTTTGACCATTAATTGATGGCGCTAGTGGGCCATTGTAATTAACCTGTAATTAAATTGACAGCACACTAGCGTCTCCCTGTCAATGTCAAAAAATGACACAAGTCATGTTAATTTTTTTCTTTTATGTCTCCAACCTCTCTCACCTAATCGGTCTATAATTTTACGACTATAGTTACATTGTAAGATATGTACAATCATGTTGAGGTATACCTTGGAGTCTGGACTGATGGCGAGGGCGTAGCATGCCGGTGCGGAGGAGGTGAGCTCTGCGCGCATACGTGGTGTAGGCGAGGCGAGGTCCCAGATAGACAAGTTGGACGCCTCGCCGCCAACTATGAGCGTGCGCCCGTCCGGCAACAACTTTACTGACCGGATGTAATTGTCACGTTGCTGTAACAGATAGTTGATACTGTTCATAATCATAGTAAGCAGTTCCGGTTTGCATTGTGCAATTTTCAGTCAAATCGATTCAGCCGTTCTTGAGTTATAAATAGTTTGAACTAACACGACTTTCTTTTATATATATATATATAGATTAAAAAAAAATTGAGTAAATAGTTAATTAAGAAAATTATTTCCGTAAATATATTTTTTTTAAACTGAAATGAAAATTTTCATTAAAATGAGTACAAGATCAATTAGTAACAAGTTAAATTATTTTCGGAAAAAAAAAACATATTTTGAAACGAAATACGGAGTAAGACATTAAACTATTCGCTTTTATCACTACGTTTATGATTAACTAGCGGTTGCCCGCAACTTCGTCAGCTCAGAATGTAAAAAAAAGTTGTCTATAATAAGCCCGCGACATCACCTTCCCGTCAAAGCCCTGTTTAAATCAGTCCGGCTGAATTTTCCGAAGATTACCGCGAACAAACGCCTTACGAACAGACAAAAATTTTAACAATAGTTTTTTTTTTATCACCTACGCACCTTTATATTAATCAAATACAGACATTAAAATTTTATTAATATGTATAGATATATGTATAGATATATAGATTACCAAACAATCCAACTGTGCCAGTGGTTCCACCACAGCTCCGGGTTCAGTAATATCCCATAGTTTGACACACCCCTTGCCACCAGTGTACGCTCGCCGAGCGCCTGATGTCAGCGACAATGCCACTGCGCACACCACCTCACCGTGCGGCAACGCGGCGGCAGCGCGTGCTCCACGCGGCACGCCAGGGGACGAGAGCGCGTCGGCAGGGAACGGGACCGGTTGTGGCGGACCTCCGCATGTGTGGTACGAATATGCACTGGAATGTTCACACATTTTGTATTTATAATTATTTAATTTTATATAGCACAGGTGAAGACGCACTGGAATAGCTAGTAGTTATATAGTTTTTGTAGGTTTACTTTACATAAGAAATAGTTACACGATTAAATGGTCGATTAATTGAATAGTTTGATTTAATATTTTTATGTAAACTAGTAAGAAAATAATAAAAAAAATACTACTTTAAATATTGTCAAGTGATATTTTTTACAAAATGAAAGTTATTTCAGTTTAATGAAATGATTAGTACACAGTAAACTAACGGCTTGGCGGGCGGCATGCCGTTGGTGCGTGTGTGTGCGCCCTCATACGGCAGCGGGGCGCGGTACGCGGCGTACGCGGGGAATGCGTACCGCCCGGTGGGCGTGGGCGCGCGCCCCTTCCCGCCCGGAGTGCCGGGCTTCTCCTGCACAAATACATTACCCTGGATTCCTCCAAACAAAATATATATACAATATATTCATCATCTCATTGACCTTGTCCCACCAGGTTTCCGTCACCCTTCTTCGCGTCACCCGTCTTCCTAAACCTACCTCTCCCGGTGTACCTCCACACTCATACTTAACGTTTTCCCTGCCTCATGCGATTCTTCCCTCCTCATAACATGTCCATACCACGCTAACCTTTTACTTCTCAATTTTTCTACTACAAGTGCTACTTTCAAACTTCCTCTGATTCTCATTTCGTATCCTATCCACTCTTGTTACACCACACATCCACCTTAACATTCGCATTTCCGTCACATGTAACTCTTCATCCGTCCCTTTAACAGTCCAACATCCGGATCCATACATTACAGGTCTTACGATACAATACGATAATACGATACAATATATTGTCGTCTTTTTTTTTTTTTTTAAAAAAATAGTGTTTCGGGTTTTATCAATCTAATTACCGATTCAAGGTCATCTGCGCACTGCGCACATTTGTGTTCTGCGCAGCGACTCGTGCAATGTTCTGTACCACTAAGATATTTGAAAATCACAATAACAATGTTTTTTAAGTGACTTTAGTGTGTATTTGTAAAAAAAAAATATTTTGAAACTACTTCATTCAGTTTTTTAATAGTCAATATCTAGAGTTCTTTAGTCAATAATAAAAACTAAGCGACTAAAGTCATTTAAACTAAGTGCTAAACTATTAACTTACATCTTTAGAACTCTTGGGTGTTGACCGACTGGACGAGGAACCAGATCTTGACGGAGGTCGGGGTCCATTTTCTGTCCTCTCCCCGCCTTCTGTACGTACACTGGGCGACCCTCTCTCTTCCTGCAATTATTTACCAAGTATTACATATACAAATATATAAACAATCTTATTGTTGAAGTACATTATATAAACATATTTGTATAGAATATCAGTCTTGATTCTTTAATTTAATAGAATTTTTGTATTTAGAATAAAAATTAGACTAAAACATCATAGATCTTTGATAATAACAGACAAAAAGACAGATAAACTTTATAACAATAAAGGTTCTCTTTTACAGCCATTGTAAGCCTCATTTTTGTTTCTATTGCAAACTAGCTGTCGCATGCGACTCCGTCCGCGTGGGATTCAGAAAACACATAGTAAGCCTACGTATTCCAGACTGTGTTCAACATATATACCAAATTTCATCGAGATGCAACTATTTTGGAGATACTTTCAAACATTCATCCATCCATCTAAACATACGCATTTATATTAGTAAGAAGTAAACTTGTTATATTGTTCACTTACCTCATTAGCAACATCAACAACTAAATCTTGATCGCTCTTTTCGGCATCGCTGTCCTAGAAGTATAATATACATATGTCAGTTATAAATTATCAAGTTAACTAGACAATTGTATATTTATAAGCTATTTCGTGAAGTTAAGCGTTTATAAGCTTTACTAAATCTGGTGCTGTTAATATTTATATACAATTTTTTAACAATTTCAAAATTCAAATAAGAATGCAAATAAACCCATGTTATATAATCAAATTAACTATGAAATATAAAATTAGGTAGATTTTTTAATACTTTAAGGTGACAAACGAGCCAATGGACATCTGAATTCATCCAATGCAGATATCTGTAAACGCAGATGCGTTGCCTACTTTTTAATCGATAACGAAAGGATGGATAGGAAGATAAAAACTCCCCTTCATACGCGTCCCCTTCTCCGTCAAATTCACTTACATTTTCAATCCTTTTCTTATTAGGAAGGGACTAAAATTAAGCCAGAGGACTAAAGTTTAGTGCCGGAATCCTAATTTTAGTCCCCTTTCCATTACCCACCATTTTCTTATAATGTAAGGATAGAAAGGGGAAGTGGATTTGACAGGAAAGGGAAAATATTTTCTTTCCGTCCCCTCTTTCGTTAAAGGTAGGTAACGCATCTGTAATTGCGTATATCTATGGACAGCGGTCACTATTTCAGCGAATTCACGTTCAATTACTTCTACTTGACGCCTGTCTTGTATAGACATGATATTTAACGAGCCGTACCATTCATACAACAGCACAACAGAGAGTTACTTTATCATAAAGCACATTCTTATTTGAAAGATTTAAGCAAAATTCCAATGCGTTGCAGGGTAGGAGACAGTAGCGGGATGAGAGGAGGGTACAGTAAGCGACACATACACTGCACAGACTCACATGGGCGAGTACCTTCTCGTCTTTACGTCGCTTCGCCTCTAAAGGTTCGGGCTCGGAGGAGCGCGAGCGATACTTTTGTTCCCGTTCCACTGGCGATACTGAACGACGCTGTTACAAATATTTATAAACATAGTACATTAAATATATACTGTACTAGTTATCACACGCGACTCCGTCTGAAATTAAAGTGTTCTTCCAGACTTTGTTCTACATCTGTGACAAATTTCATCAAGATACGTTGAGCCGTTTTGGAGATAACTTCAAACAAACATTCATCCATCTAAATATTCACATCTATATATAAAAAAGAAAGTCGTGTTAGTTACACTATTTATAACTCAAGAACAGCTGAATCGATTTGACTGAAAATTGGTGGGCAGGTAGCTTAGAACCAGGAAACGGACATAGGATAATTTTTACCCCGTTTTCTATTTTTTTTTTTATTCCGCGCGGACGGATTCGCGATTAAAAGCTAGTTTATAATATTAGTAAGAATACTCAAAAAATAATGTTAGACATTGTGTAGTTAAACACGTGTTTTAACCCTTTAACCGGCGCTGATTGATATTATTGACATCAACGTGGATTTATGTTACACCATAAATACAAGGACAATGCTTTTCGTATAAGTACTTCATTATTTATTGGTAAAGATCGCATTTTGCAAGCTTACGCATATTAATGTTTCAAAAACTATAATTTGTCAAAAATCCACGCCGGACTCTAGAGTATAATACGTATATTTAGGCTAAAATTTATTTGAAACAGTGTACAAGTTTTTTGATGGTAAGGCTCAGAAATAATAATACACGAATCAGTCAAAGCTTAGGCTACATAAGGACGAAATAGAATGGACTTAAATAGGAACCAATATTTCAAATTAATTCATTAACAAAGTGAAATTTTCAGTGTCCTCTCATTTTATTTACAATCTTGCTTCTTACTAATATTATAAATGCGAATGTTTAGATTGATAGATTGATAGATGGATGGATGGATGTTTGTTTCAAGATATCTCTGAAACGGATGAACGGATCTTGAAGTTTGGTACAGATGTAGAACATAGTCTAGAAGAACACATAGGCTACTTGTTACGTTTTTTTTTTTAATTTCGTGCAGACGGAGTTGCGGGTGACAGCTAGTTTACATTAAATTGAAAACATATAAATGTTTACAATTTTACTTACTTGTTGCATTACCCTAGAAGAGACCATTCTATCATCTTCTCGAGGCGGAGGCTGGCCTGGCAGTAGGGGGGGCGGGGCAGGTCCTCCGGGGTGGAGGGGCGGCTTTATGTCTGCGGGGGGAGGGAGCTCCACCTGGAAACACAATATTTTAAATAAAGTATAATTATGAAGTACTATTCGTGGACAATAACTGCACTTGATTGTAATGACGTCACTTTTAGTGAGATGACTACTTATTAAAAATTGAAAGGAAACGTCGATTGGAATTAAACGTGGTGGTAAAATTCTTGCGCCATTCATTTTTCCTTTACACCACTACACGTAAAATTCTGAGCCGCTAAGATATTTGGAAAAAAAATATTGTAGTGTATGTATACTTTGTGTGCAGGGGGCGGGAGATGCGGCGGTGGGGGGTGCGGCCCCGCCCCCGGCGCAAACAGCAGCCCCCCGGCACCCAACAGTGCGCCCGCACCACCCACACCGTGCGGCAAACCGGCTGACGCGTGAATCTGTTGCTGTTTACAAAATAAACTTTTCATTACTAAATAGATCTTGGAAAACAAATTTGAAAAAAAAACGAATTAAAACTAATAAATAAACTACATTAATTTCATTGAAATTTTCCAATTTTGTTAAAAGTTTTGTAAATAAATACAATGTTGACCCAATTATTTATATGTTAAAGGTATTTTTCAAACATGTAGCAAACTAAATGCGCAGATTTTCTGAAGATGTCATAACGTTTTTCCTGTGTCAAAATCATCAGGACGTATACAAAATTGGTATAGATATTATTGATAAATTGACAAATAATAATCCTAATACAAACACAAGAAAAAAATGCATGCTTGTGCAGTGCACTAGAGCGATGTTAACAAAACAGTGAAAAACATATGTGATTTAATTACTAATAACACTGGTCTGCAAAAAAATTTTTTTTTTCTCTCCTTCAAATGTTATGCAGTTATCTTGTCTAATACAACAATACTGAACATAAATATATCATTCAAAGTTTTCTAGCACGTCTATATTCTTTGGGATGGAATTTTTAAGAAAAACAATTTTTTAATATGAAATTTTTATCATTCATTTAATTACTTAAATAATGTTGGATGTACACTATTACACAACCTTTAAAACGCATATGACAATATCATTACTAGTTGTCAATCCCATTTTCTTAGTCGTTTTTTTTCTTTTTCATATTTTATAATGGAGTTTCCTGATAAATCGACCAACAAAAATCTGCAAGTATTGCTTCGGACCATTTCCCGTTGTGTCCTCTCTATGTGCAAAATATCGTGATGAAACCTCTCACAGTCTTCATCAGATACTGTTCTGAGATTTGAAAACTGAAAATTTTAAGTGAGAGTGCAAAAAATGAATTTTAAGAAACATGTTACTTTTTTGAGCCTTGTAGGAAATGAGAAGTTCTTGTTTGATTTCCTGATAGTTCTGGTTTTTTTCCAAGAAAATTTTGGCACAAATTTTCTACAAAAGCAGTCTGCGCCCTTTTTTCGAATTTATTTTAAAACTTGAGTCCTTCATAAACTCGAGTATTTGAGGACCTACAAAAATTCCTTCTTCTAATTTCACCTGATCCGGGGAAACTTTGTTTTCTAGTAATGAAAGTACTGGGCTTTCACAAAGTTTTTCATAAGACCCAGCTTTATATGAAGTGGTGGAATTATTTTTTTCACTAGGAACGAAAGGATATTCCTTTACATTTTTAGATACAGGAGACAAACTCAGAGAGGTTTTGATTTTGAAAAAAAAAAAAAAAAACGTTCTTTGTGGTCAGCTTTTTATTATGTTGTGTTTGTCTTTTGCGCGACTGTCCACTCACATAAAAAACCACAAAATTTGGTATTTACCATTTGGTGATTTTAACTGGACTGCAATGAGGACATCCTCCTTGCAGGCCAGTTAAAATTGCTAAAACTTTTAGATCAACACAAATGTTCTATGCGTATTGTGAATTTTTGATTACTTGCAGTAATAACATCATATTCCCATATTATTTTCTTTCATATTCGCTTAAAAAAGCGGCAGATAATATTTTTTTCTCTCTTTCTATCACTGCACACCGTTTATTTGTGTGCAAATACAATCTCAACCAATTAAAGTTGCTTTACGGCGAGAATAACATAGTATAGTAATATTAGTATAGCAAAAAATCCCATAATTTCTGAAAATCTAAAATCAACATTAAAAAAAAAATTAGACGTGATAGCATAAAACGAAAAGCAGATATAGATTGAGGATGGTAAACTCTTTAAACGGATCATACTTTTATTCAAAGGAGGATTTCGTTGCAGACCAGTGTAATTAGTCACGCTTTACTGCAAAATTAATTTAATGAATTCAATATATTTTTTACAGCCTGTGCATTTTCATAGTATGTATATTGCTTCTATGTTATGTTAAATATAATAGCAACATACTTTGTGAATACGGAATTATATAATTTAATTTGATTAAACGTTTTAACACATCCAATGCTAACGTCTTGACTGTCAAGTTCACTTTCATAGGAAAAAAAATTGTTGTAAAATTGATGTTTTTAGTCTTTATGGATTCTTGACATAGTAAATTATTGCAACATATTATTTACTATTCGATCCCATTAAGATTTTATTTGTTAACACTTACAATGCTACTACGATTTTCACGTACTAAAGTGACAGTGAATATGTACAAGAAGTGTCGTTGGCATTGAATGTGTTAAAAACGTAAAATTTTGTAATAAAAAAAACGTACAATATAATATTAAGAACTAAACATCTTTTTAAATCCTTGAATATTCAACAAAGTGTAGACGTTATTAATTCAGCTGGCGATAGTATCGATTATTGTGTGAAAACTGTCAGGTGTATCACGAAATGCTCATTACGGTAGTTAACATTACAAACAAGCAACAATATACGACACGTTATTTACACAGCTTGCTAGAAAAACCTTGCATTTGGGATGTTTATGGGTAGATCACCCATATGCAAGCTTCACTATTTCGACAAATTCAGATTGCTTTCGTTGCAATCTTATGAATACTGTAAAAAATATAGCTTACTACTGCTAAAAGATCTTAACAAAGATATGTTAACCGGCAAAGCATCTTCAGTTCCGTTGGTGTTGAGGATGTCTATGGGCATCAATGACTTTTTATTAAAAATCCCACCGGTTGTTTGCCCTATATAAAATCTTTTTTGTTAAAAGACAATGAAGAACTTGTAAAAGAGTTTAGTATTGGAAACGGTTAAATGTGTTGGATTAAAATAAACCAGTGGCCAAACGATTGATCGCGATTATAAGTCCAGTTGATCATAACAAAGAGAGAAAAAAGTAAATAATGTATTTCTAAAATGTTTGTCTATTTCCACTAATCCGTATTTGTTCCGTGTAATCTCCGAAACGGCTGGCTCGATTTTGACGGCACTTTGTTTTTTTTTTTATAAGAGAAGGGGGCAAACGAGCAGCGGGAACACCAAGGTTTCCAAGGATTGAAAGATAGCTGATGCGTTCAGGCATGTTATACGCTACATATTTATAAATTCCGCGCTGACAAAGTCACGCGCAATCGCTATATTATAAAAATGCACAGGCGTTGATTCCAGAGATCTTTAAACTTTTATAGACAGACGTCTCAAACATTTAGAGATCCTTAATTTACATCTTAGCAAAACCATAAGATAACATAGAATTAACATAAATGAAATAAAAAAGTTAATCACAACAATAAAAAACAACAAGCTCTATTACAATTTTAACTTACAAGAAGTTGCTGTAGGCCCTGTTGTTGTTGTTGCTGCGGACAACAATTAACAAGATAACGCCAAATTATACGCAATAAATTTTATCATCTCCAATTATTGGCACGCATATTGTTTACTGATGTATAATGCGCATTTAACATCTTATATTTACTCAAATGGCAGAATATTATGTATGTAAGGGAAACAAACTATTGTGAATCTTAGGATTTAACGGACTTAACTTTTTACATTATGCAATATAGATTTTTTTTAAAACTTAATAACTTAATGTTCTACCAGGCTATGTTCTACCTCTATGTGAAATTTAATCGAGATCCATAAAGCCATTCTGGAGATAACTTGAAACAAACATCCATTCATCTAAACATTCGCATTTATAATATTAAGTAAGATACATTAAGGTACAATTGACAAAAAATGGGTCATGTAATGATATTTCTAATTTTAAAGTAACTAATATTATTAACGCAAACATTAAGATCAGGGATCCGCAAACTATTTTGGACAAGTGACCCCCTTTTTTCAAAATGAACCGTTACCACAGACCCCCATGGCCAAATTATTTACTTTTAAGATTAATTATTATTATTATTTTTCATTCTGACTTAAGTCAATAGAAGACAGAGTGAGAACTAGCAATGTTTTAAGTTGATCTCAGAGGGTCGATATCGACCCCTTTGGGAATCCCTGATTTAGATAAATGAATGTTCATTTGAAGGTATCTCAGGAATGGCTCAATGGAACTTGATGAAATTTGGCATATATGTAGAACATAGTCTGAAAGAACACATACACTCCTAATTAAGTTTTTCTTTAAATGCCGCAGGGACAATCACGGGCGACAGCTAGTAACACTATAAATAAAACATATTATTGAAATCTATCCCTGAATTGTATTTCTGTTATTTATTGATTAACTTTATCAAATTTATAGCATTTAATTAAGTATATTAAAGTATTCATATCTACACATGAGTAATAATTGTTTTCCTTTACATATGTATTGTTAAATAGAAATACAAGTTGATTCAATGATTTAAAAGTGCCAATATTTGGAGTTTTACGTGAAAGATTTGACTGAAAAGTAGATTAAATATATTGTTTTTATATAAGAAACAAAACCAAGACCACGGAAGTGTAAAACCCAGTTAATGTTACTTCATCAACTTACCCCGATAATAGCATTAAGTTCAGACATAGTGACCTGCTTAGCTCGCTCCACGGCTGATGCTACTTGCTGCTGGTGCTCCTGCGCGAGGAACGGCAGCACCTGGCCTATGATAGCACTTAGTCTTTTGGCTATCTCCGTCTAAAAATTACAGTTCATTAGAATTTATTTATTTTAAATTCCTAATATAACTATAGAATTCAACTGTTATGACACTTGTTTTGAGTAACAATTATTTATTTAGTATTAAAAATGTCATGGCAACAGACTTCTACAGTTATTTCACATTTTCTTTTCACTTTACCTGCTTATGCATTTCCACATTAAGTCCATAAGACATTTCATAGTACTGAAAAAAAACATAAAAAAAATTATTGCATTTAAAATGGTATTTGTAAAGTGTAATTGAAATAAACTTTACCATGACATAATGTCTTTGCATTTCTGTTTTCTCGTTGGCCAGTTTCTCACATTCTAATTTCAAGCTGGGAAAAAAATAAACAGTTAGGCTTGTTATTGCATTGATAGAATAACAAAGTAAAATAAAACTATTCATTTTACTCACGAATGATATTGAGCTTGTAAAAAGTTAAATTCTTCCTTTATACGTTCTAACGTATCTGCAATGGTAAACTTTATAGGTCCTGCCGCGGGTTGTTGCCCCTAGTAAATAAAAAAAATAACACAATAAAATTGTCTTCATAAAAGTATAGAACAAAAAGCTTTTTTGATTCGTAATAAAACAATAATGATATTTTATTATTTATCAAGAAAAGCTCAGGAAATATAAAAAAATAACACAAACCCTTACCGCGGCAGACGGATGCCGCGTCGGCGTCGGATACATAATGACACTAAACTTACGAAATATTTAATAATTAAAGTATCAAATAAAGTTATTTTTATATCTGTGTAGGTAAAGTTTTGCAAACACCATTTCCAACAAATAAACCACTGCTATAAACTACTGTGTACTAAGAAACCACTGTTAGGCGCTAAGGACAATGATATGCACAAACTTTGCTTCAAAACTTTTGAAATATCAGTCATTATTTTGACATATATAACTTTTTGATGATATTTATGAAAACTGCTATAAACGTACGAAATACGTTATAAATATTTAATATTTCTTTCCAGAGTAACAGTTACTGTTTCGCAAAATTTAACCATAAATCCACGCCGCAATTTTTGTTCGGCTGTCATGTCATCTATCCACTTCGCCTTCCTTCACTTCACTCATTCATCAAAAAGTAAAAGGCCCACAAAGACATACTCCAAACTTTTATATCAGTTTTACCGTGAAAAAATTTGGAAATGTAAAAATGTAACGCTAAATTTTCTTTTTATTGCTTGCTATTATTAATATAAAGAATTTGTTTAAAAACGTAATGTTAACGAGTGTGAACAGGGTTGACAACAGCGCCATTCACTTCACAGATATAGTTTGGTGATTTATTCTATGTAACAAATAGTTTGACTCGTTACTTTTATCCTAAACATGAAAAACTATGCATCTCGAAAAATGTTTGTCTTGGTTCACCTTTTACTTAGAAATGGAAATTTTAGCACTTTGTTTTAGATTTCCAACCATTAACCATATCTTTACTCTTTGGCAAATAAAAGTAAAAACGTCTGACGTCTTTTTATGCTCACTCTTTGGCATTTGAGCAGACTATTTTCGTGATTGGTTGGTTTGGTTTTCAACATTTTGATGGCAGATTGTGATTGTCGTTGACGCGCAGCTGTTCCGCAAAAAAGTGCAGTGTCGGAGTGTTTTGAAATAAAATAGTTGGTTACTTTGTTATACATATTGTGAAAGAATGCTTTTTCAATGATTATTTTTAGAAGAAAGTGCTGTTGTTAAAGTGCTATTTCGACAATTGTGATTATTGTTTTCCTAAGAGACCCATTATGGATTTCAAAACAGCCGTTTTCAACGCTGCACGGGATGGAAGTTTAACACGATTGAGGGTAAGTAATAAAGAGAAATTAACGTTTATTTATTTATTACATGATAAATCTTATTTATTTAATGAAAAATATATATAGCAATGATTTTTTGATTTTTCTGGTAATTCACGAAAAGTCGTTGGTTGTAATCAACATGAAATTTAATTATAAATTTACCTTAAAAATTAGTTTGGTTCTAGAAATAAACCAGAAGAATTTGAAAAGGTTTATTATTATATATTGAAATATTAAACTTAACACAAAGCAATTTTCACAATCACGTCTGTCGTAATTATCAAGCGGTGATATTCACAAACATTTTAACGTTATCATTTAGCAAGCACTAAAGTATTATTATAACGTTGTATATAAATGTTAGGCAAGTATTTCATCAGTTCATCATTTTCTCAATAAAACGTGTTATCAAAAATAATACTGAATTAACCTTTGCAATAACCATAACGATACTTAAAAATCGAGATATTTATTTAAATAGAAATTTTGTTAAGGAAAATCGTATATTTCTAAAAACATATTTTTATAAAAAATAAACTAGCACTTGATATCGATCTCACCTGATGTCAAGCAGTGATATTATGACATTTATATTGCATGCACTAGTTTAGTAATTGTTAACACTATGCTGTTATTAAAAAGGTAGAAGATTTTATTGTTTGTTTGAATCTCTTTGGAAAGATTCTTTAACTATTGGGAAGGTATATCACAGGCAAGATAGGCTATATTTATTACTAGACTACATTTATTTAATTCCGCATGGAGAAGCCACTGGCAACTCTTGTATTGAATAATATAACTATTTTGTGTTACTATTAGGATGTTAATGTTTAGAAGTTTATGTTGTATTTATACATGGGCAGGGTTCAGTTAACTAACTAACTAACTAACTAGGGTGATGCAGTGACCCAAAGTGGGCCTTGGCCTCCGACAACAAAAGTCTCCACTTTTGCCGATCCCGCGCCGTCCCGACCCAGTCTCGGACCTGTAGGTCCCAAAGATCCCTATCTACCTCAGTTCAGTTCAGTTAGTCGCATATAATTCCATAGAGTGATAAAATAGACTTTGTATGTCTTTTAATAGGTCAAATTGGCAAGTATTTGTTCAGTTCACAATTTTTTGGCAACTTTTAATATAACTAGTACAATAATTCCAATTTTTAACTTTGCAAATGTTTGCTCACAAATCTCTAAAAGAAAATATGTTGTAAAAACTTATCTTTATCAGTTAGACATTACTTATCAGTTAGGTATAGATAAAAAGTTATATTTGATGGCTACTATTGAGTTTGAAATATTCAAAACATATATTGTAATCTGTGTGATACTTAAGTTTATTATCAGAAGAAACCCATAGTTTAAACTATGTTGTAACCCCATAGTTTACACTTTGTGTTTACTTTGAAATAGTTTCAAATTGGAATTCTCTACCAGCATCATAATCCATTTATTCAATTATGTATTTAGTTATGTCAACTGAACTTATATGAATTTACAAGACTATTATGTAACTGTTTTGTTTCTATTTCTATGTCAGTGTAATTTATTATTGTTTTTAGTTGAGATTGTTGTTACTTGGATCCAAAATTCTCTGTTAATTGCTTGTAAATTCATGCATTGGGAATAATGTGGAATATTTCTTTTTTAAATTATGAAGAACCTGGGTTTCTATTCCATTGCAAAATATTCATACAAAAATTTATTACATATATTCTATGTGAGTATTTCGGATGTGAAAACAGAATGGATACTTGTTATACTCTATTCATGCAAATCAGAGAATGCATATACATTCTAGAAAGACTAGTGTCATTTGAATTTAGGTTTCATTTAGATCCCATAATCTTTTAAGATGTGACCATGTTCAATCAAATTTCCAAGACCATTTACATTCTTTCTTATTGGTTTAAACAATATTTTTAGCGTTTGCCATTAGTTATGTGCTTCATATTGAGTACTGGCTGTTGACCGCGACTCTGTTCGCACGGAATTTAAAAAAAAATTATTAAATAGCCTATATGTTCTTCCAGACTATGTTCTATATATGTGCCAAATTTTATGAACATCCGTTGAGCCGTTCCAAAGATACACTCAAACAAACATCCATCCATCTAAACCTTTAAAATAATAATATTAGTAAGATAATACTAACCTGAACATATTCAACACTGGCCTAATCTGCAAAGAAAGAGCCATAATCTAAAAATTGAATTGATTTGCGTGTTGCAAATTTTACACGTATTTTCTCTTATTAAAGTTGCGTGTATAATGTTGTTTATCGGTTATTTACTTCTAATCAGATGTACAGTCACAATAAATCAACATTGTACTCTGCAGGGAAAGTAGGTAAGAGCATCGACCCCATTCAGTTGTTTACTGATGACTGTACTCGCGTGGGCGTGGGCATCTCTTGAGTGAAACCAATCCCAAACAGGATCTTTTCATTACAACACATTCTATTGATTTATGAATTGCTTTGATGATTTCTTCTATAAACACATGTTACTTATGTTTACCAGCCAGTATAATATGAGCTATTATCTTGCTTATAATATCACATGTAGCTAGCGCCAATTAATTGGATATTTTTTTAATTTATGATATTATAAATATAAATTATAACATTTAATAACTTATCTAAAGAAGACAACTCTTTAGGGTTTCAAAACCATAATAAATTGATCTCTCTCGTTTGTTTTGGCTCAATATTTTCAAGTCTTTCTCTGATGGGTCAAGAAATCTGGTGGCCCCATTTAGATGGCTTAAATATAGTATCACAGTCCACAGAGTGGCTTACTCATTCCAGATGTGCGAGTGTTGATTCCTATAGTGACTTGTAAAACAACACCTAAAAATTATGGTGGAGTTATATTTTGGTTTGAGTTTTAATATTTAAAGTCTAAGGTTTATTTTGTTATACTTTTGCATGAACTAATTCATAAAAAAATAAAAATCTAAGGGTGGGTCCAAATTAAGTACTAAAAATTTTTAACAACACATACACCTCAACATTTTTCTTAAAATTCAGCATATCATGAGCAATTATATTCAAAACGGACAGTATATACCAGAAATATATTACTGTGGGCTTCCACTGGTAATACATAATATGTCATATATATGTATGTATATTTAAAGTATTTTAAAGCATAATCTACGATTTTATGAATTTTATTTACTGTTTTCAAAACGGATTTTCATGAGTCGTAATTAGTTTGTAAAGGAACCTTTGTACATCAAATGGATTGCGAAGGAAGTTGTATTTAGAGCAGTCTCATTACCTTTCCTCTATTTCGTTTTGTCGCGCGTCTCTTTGTCCGTATGTGAGTCAGTACGCATTTCTGCTTGAGCTAGGGTTACCACGCTTTTAAAAATAACATTATTATTTGATTTTCAAGCGATTAATCAAATAATATAATATTTTTTATTGAATACCCTGACTTTTGTAACTTCGACTTTTTTTTAATATTTATTTGATTGTTTTAGTCCCATTGCACGGAAACAAACAGAATAATTAGGAACAATTAAGGCTATCTTAAATATCTGTAGGCTTTCTAATAGGATTTTTATATCCGTAGAGTTGGAGCAATAACATTTTTGTCACATATTTAATCTCGTTAAGTCTCAATTAAAAAAATATGATTGTCCGAATAAATGTTTATAGTTTGGTAACCCCAGTACATGGAACAAGGAAGAACTGTTTTTGTTTAGGCCTCGATGTGTTTCCTCTTAAGGTCTTTGTGACCTGATTGTGTGTTTTTATTTCATCTTGAAACGTTGCCAAAAGCAGGACAAAAGACAATCAAACAACAGCATCTTTGTTATGATCAAATATTGCGCTCGATTCCTTTATCGACTGGTTTTTGTTTGTTTTCTGGGATAAAGGAAATTACGCGACAATTTTTTTATAGAATACCATTTATATGAGATTTTAAATACAACGTACAAAATCCTCGAATCATTTTAAAAATATTCAATTTATAAACCGATTTTGAAAAAAAAATATTTTAAACGACATTTTAAGTTCCAGCTACTCAATTTGATATGCAAAACGCATAAGTATGCTCTACCTTTCCTAGACAGGATGCTATATCTACACCAAATACCTTTTTATTCATCTTGCTTTTTCTCTGAATATTTTTAGGTGTGGGTTGCAACTGTTGAAATACCTTTCGAAATGACTATGACTAGCAAAGTTTATTTTATCACCCGAAAATTAAAAATGTAAGTCATAAAATATATATGTTCATAATTAAATTAAACGTTTGTTTAAAGGTAAACGCCCTATGAATGGGCATCAAGCCAAATATTCATGGCATTTTCTTACCTTAGATCCTCTATTTCTATTCAAAATAGATTATTTGCAAATAAACTCTAATCTTGAGGCTTGTCTCCTTTACACATCACAAACAGAAAATCTTTTTGTTTTAATAACATATAGAGTGCTAGCTAACTAGCTGAGCGTAACATCAGTCTGACCTTATCCATAGCGTAAACAATCTTTGGTATTCAGTTGACGTTACTTTGTCAATAGAAAACTAGTTTCGTATTAAAAATCTTTATAAATTTGTGACGTGTGCTTTGAGAATTAACATAATAGTTACATTTTAAATTATAGAATTGTTTGTGTAAAGCTTAGTTTCACTTATTACAAACATACTTCTACTTGTAGTGACTCCCCAATCTATATATATAAAAGAAAGTCGTGTTAGTTACACTATTTATAACTCAAGAACGGCTGAATCGATTTAGCTGAAAATTGATGGGGAGGTAGCTTAGAACCAGGAAACGGACATAGGATAATTTTTACCCCGTTTTCTATTTTTTATTCCGCGCGGACGGAGTCGCGGGTAAAAGCTAGTTATTATTGAAGGTTGACACTCAGTTTACCATACTTTTCTATAAATTTGATGAGGTCGAATAGTTGGGCGATACTCAAAAGATATTGTTGTCTTCGTTTTTTTAAAGATAATAAAAAAGACTTACGATATATCTTTGTGTAACCGTAGTGTTCAGTAATGAAAACCTACAACTAGTGTAGCTGGACATAAATCGAATGATCCCATAGTAAACATTATTATGTTTTGGTACTGAATTCTGAACTATGAAAATATCAACAATGACATTGGCGCTGTCTACGGTTTACGTCACTCTTTTTGATTATTGTTTCGTGTTACGTTACAAATGTCAATATTTGGACGATTTTAATATGTATAAATATTATTAACTAGCTATCGCCCGTAACTTCGTCCGCGCGGAATTAAAAAAAATATAATAATTATTCTATGTGTTCTTCCAGACTATGTTCTACAACTATGCCAAATTTCATAATGATCCGTTAAGCCGTTGCGAAGATACCTTCAAACAAACATCCATCCATGTAAACATTCGCATTTATAATATTAGTAAGATTGTAAGATCTTAATTTATTTTAATAATTATTGTTGTTTTTATCGTCTTTGTAAAACAGTTATTCATCAAAAATTCAATTTCATCCCAATTGTTTACCAAGTACACAAGCCAATTGGCTAAATCAATAACAATTGAATGTCCACAAATGAAAACGTTTCTCTAACCATGATACGATACCTACTTCACCGCTGTGACTGCTTGTATTTATATATATTGTTCTCTATTTTTTTTAAAAAAAAAACAATCGTTCGTTTCGTTCGTCGTTCATCGTTCCTTGTGCGTACTGTAAAGGATTGGAATAAGTTGCCGGCGTCAGTTTTTCCGTCCAAGTAAGATTTGGGGGCCTTCAAGAGTAGAGTGAATTTACAAAACTAGCGCGTTTCATCACTTCATCGGGTGGGAACGTGGTAAAGCGCTAGCTTTTTGAATATATAAAAAAAACAATGAGATAGATGACAATATAATTTTATATTATACATGTCTATGAACAATGTAAACCCACAGTAAGATTTCAATTAGTCCCTTCGTTGGTTAGTTTGTGTCAAAAAAATCAAGGGCGACAAACTTAAATGTATTGTATCATGTGAAGGGCACAGTTCTTTTAGCGTGATGGAATGTTCGTCATTATTAACTTTTAACAAATGTAAAAGCTTTGAATACGGTACTGCATGTTCTGAATTTAAATAGCATACTTGCAACGCACGCACGCCAACCATGAAGAAGTCAAAATTAATTTGTAACTAAAGACATTATATCCATAGACGGGACTTTGCTAACTGAATTCTCTCTCTAAAAACTGTTACTGGCAGAATTTCGGTTGTGTAGTTAACGAGTTCAAAAGAAAGTACTCGTAATGTCCGCTCCATAATTAGTATTATATTTGAACCTCTATGTTGACTTAAAAAAGGCCGCTAACGTATTGTATCGGTGAGAGCATATTTTGTTCCTTAGATTGAAACGTAAAGTACCAGTATCACTACAATAATGTATCTGACATTATTAGATCCCCTCCTTATTAGATCTTTTCATTAGCCAAGCAATTGCTATTTCGTGACTAGTTTGGCTAGTGGAAAATGGTTCTAACTTAAAATGCATTGTATATTTGTGTAGTACTTATATTAGTACATATGAATGTTCCATAACCCAATTGATAAGTATTGCCGAAAATCAATTTGTGAAGCACGTGTTCACTGCATGATGAACAATTCGTATACCGTAAGTTTTCACTGCACTTAAAAAGAAACTGAAAGGTACAAATGTTTTCATACAGGTGTTTCGACAGTGGGAACCCACTGTTAGAGATGGATGGATGTTGTTCTTGATTTATGTATGTCAAACCTTAGTTATCTACCGACAGGAAAGACCGTTGATGGTTACCTACATTTCAGTTCGGACGTAATAATTAGTTTTTGTTAATTTTACTGTAAAAATAAAAAAATGATATATACACTATTTAAGATTATTTGATTTTTTATTCTTTATTCAACAATCCCTTGTCTCCTCTACGCCAGAGTTGAAATGGATAGTTTATTGTTTAAATTACAATGTATTTTGTCGTTTGTTTTTTGGTTTAACTACATTTTTATCATCTCATATTTTCGTATTCATACGATTAGCTCGGAGGTTACTGACCTAAGATTATAATTTATTCCAAATGCAAATAATGTATAATTTTAATTATAATTATTAATTACATTAAAGTTTTTTTTAGTAATAAATGTTATTTTTAAGATTAATTTAATTCTTATGTTTATTTTTAACTTAATAACTTTGTTTTGTCTGCTTACGAGTGTTAGTATCCATAAGTATTTTATGACGTGTGTTGTTGTTAGTGTCGCTGTAAACTGTCTACACCGTTTGCGTAAGAGACGTGAAAGTTTATTTATTTAATATTTTCAACTCGTTCGTAATTGTTTGTGTCATTACATTGCGGAAATAATGCAATGGACATGCGCTCGATGTAATTGGCCGTTTACGTCAACATGTCTGTCCGTTTATAGACGACCGCGTTTGTAATAGTTGAATTAAAAATTGAAATTTAAAATTTCCGTGTAGTCCTACTTATTAATAATATTATAAATGCGAATGTTTAGATGGATGGATGTTTGTTTGAAAATATCTCTGTAACGGCTCGTAGAACATAGTCTCGAAGAACACATAGGCTACTTATATATTTTTTTATATTCGCGCGGACGGATTCGCGGGCAAAAGCTAGTTGTTTATATAATTATATTTGTTTTTTTTTTAATTATCTTACCACTCGGCAGGACTAGGTGTCGCTTTAAGAATGAGGTGGAGTGGGACTAAACCTTAAGTCTTGTCCGTGTCCTAGTATGGAGCCCGCGGGACCAGAAGAGGTGGAAACCCATATTTTTGGATACCAAAGTCTAATTTGGATTAATGTGTCTAGTTAGTTAGCATTACATGGCGCTTTCAGTACTAGAAAGAGATCATTGATTATTTTTAAGCTTTGATATCAAGTTTTGTACTTAAAACTAGAAAAAATTGATTGGTACAAAAACAGTTTTTTTTTATTCGCATCACTAAATTTTGTTGATGGTTAAGCTATGCTAAATAGCCAGAACCGGTTCCGATTAGAAAAATATAATAACAACTCTTCCAACATTCTAGAAATCACTGGTTTACCTTTGATTTCTGAGATCAAATTCTCCGTTTAATAATATTGTTATCTCTGTTTTGTCAAAGATAATGACAGAGTTGTCGATATGTTTTATATGGAGATTTTGGATTCAGAAACCCATGGTTAATTTACAAAAAATATTACAAGGTAGCTGTCGCCCGCGTCTCCGTAATTAAAATAAAAACGTATTAAGTAGTCTATGTGTTCTTCTAGACTATACAGTTTGCAATAAATTAATTATTATTATTATTAAGTTCTACATTAATGTCAAATTTCATCAAGATCCGTGATGCCGTTTCGGATTATATATTCGTATTTGTAATATTAACCAAAAACGCAATTTTAGCGGGCTGAAAATTAATCATTTTTAAGTGTTTTTTTTTGCGGTCGCAACACTGACAGTAGTCAAGTCTCAATTATCTTGGTAATGTTAACGTACTTTGCGACAATTAGTGGCAAATATGTAGAGAATCTACTGCATTATATCCTGAGACCAAAAAGTATGTATGCTTAAAGTTACGAATGTGGAAGAAGAATGAAGTATGCGAGTAACGTTGAAAGCGGAAATCCGCAATCTTTTACCTTTATAGGCCACAGATGTTAGGGTTTTTATCTTATCTAGACACTAATCCAATTTAAAGCGTGTTTCCACGGTGCGTAATGATACAGAACTCCACTATGAACCGTGGTAACATTATCAGACACAAGTCAGTGACTTCGACTAGTTAAATTGATGCTTAATATCAGTGGTTTATTGGAAACGCACCTTATCCAATCGGCCAGGTATTGAGACGATCGCCTAACTCTTACACCACGTGTTTCCTAACATAACAATTGTTTCATAAGTCGGTCAACGCGCAATGTTTTATTTGTAATACCCTGTAAGTGCTTGAATTTAAGTGGACTTCAGTATTTGGTAAATTTAGAATAATGAGAGGTAATCAGTCTCTTTTGTGGTATATTTTTTGCTGTTGAGACGTTGAAACGATGTAATGTTTGTCACCGAAATATACAAACAGACGTAAAACATGATTAGTTTTGTTCTTTACTTTAGATGCCATCCTTAGGAAGAAAATAACCTTTAATAACTATCACTCAATTAGGTAGCGATGACCTAGTTTGTTTTGGACTAAAAACGAGGTATATTATCTAATCTTTGCAGTAATCTTGCTGTGCGCAATTCCTCGCCAGCCTATCTGTGGTTCTTTTAACTATGGCGGAATGAATTGCAGAAAATTTAGCTTTTTTTTTTTTTGTTCTGGCGAAATGTCAGTGTAGTGGCCAGTGACTATTGCTAATATCTTAAAAGGAAGCAATGTGTTGTAAAAATAAACGTTTCTATAATAAATTAAGCTTGAACGTGTTATGATTTTATGGCAGGTCTTTGTAAGGAAAAATACTTCTTACTTGCATAAATTGAAATCGACAAGTGCTTATCTGATAGTAATGTTGATTTAATATATTTTTTTATTGATAGAATATTTCCGGGTGTTTATGGAAACAATTTAATACTACAATATCGTTTATTACTGACCACGATTTTTGATAAGGATAAGAAGCTTTCATAAAAATCTTGATAACTTTATACTACGAAAAAAAAAACTATTTTTTAATCTATAATCAAAAAAATTTAAGACAATTCCTTCTTATTTAAAACATTATTGAAACAATCATTATTATAACCATGGAATATGAATTATTCTTGAATTGCTATCGCTTCAATATAAAGTCGTACCAGGATAAGCCAGAGTCCAAGGATCACGATATTTTCCTCGGTTATAGAGGTTTCAATCTAACTAGAGTTTCTCGCTTGTCGAGGTTTATGGAGGTCGTCCTCCGGGACTGTAAAAAAACTCTTTGTAATAGAGATTTCTCGCTAATCCACTTCCAAGTTATTCAAATTCGACTGTTTTAATAACGGTTTTCCACTGTATAAACACTTGTCTAAAAACATATATTAATCTCTGTTTTTTAAAAGAATTTGCGTGATGACATTGCTTTTGTACCGCAGTTGAAACCTGGTGATGGTTACAATGAAGAAAGCAAATGGTAAAATGTACCATTATTTAGTGTATATCACACCGTTGTTTTTCATTGATACGATGAGTTATCAAACGGGCTCTGATAAACGTTATCAATGAAAAGGTCGCACCGAGTGTAGATAATGTAATCATATCAAATGCTCCGAACTTATGTTTATTTTGTTGATATTTCGTAGGAAATTTTGCAATAAAATTAATGATTTGTGTGAAAACCGAATGCATCATTTGGTAAATACCGTTTACTTTCTGATGATAATAAATTTTATAGAAAACACGTATTTTTCATATCATTATTTTATTGATAAAGGTAAAATACACTGAAGACTATAAATGAATTGGCTATAAGACGTAGTATTTTATGCCTATTTGATTTTGACTTTGGTGGTGTGGATTCGAACTAATAATATAGATAGAATTAACTGTCACGTAACATTAACAGACGCATTTAAAGGAATGAAGCAAAAGCTGTACCCTTCTTTACAATTTACTGTATAAAAACTCTTACAAAACTCGTTTTTTTTTGTCTCAATTTCATTCGATTTTGATATTCGATGCTGGAACCAACGGTATATTAAAGACAAGTATAATCAAAGAACGGTACAAAATAACATGTATTTTACAACTGCCCATCCAGTTAGGTTTTACTAACTCTGTTAATAAATTCAACTCTATTGAGTTGGAATATAGTTTAAATTACAATGAATAAGTTTCAAGTTCCGTATCTTACAAGCGCTATTCATTTTTTTTAATTCTCACAAACAATACCGTAGTTCGTGGTTACGATGTTGGATGAATACTTCAGGATGTAAATACTAATTACATAGACAATTGTAAAATGAACTCTATTTATTTGGGGTAAGTTATAAATTTCAATGTAACCTTTTGTTGGGAACAAAACTGTTTTTATTAATCAGTGTTGCTATTTTCTCACAATACATTTCATAACTAAATGCCTTTTTAATGATACAGTTTTCGATGTTTATGTAACGTATATGCGTATGTTTCCTTGCGTTCTACGTCATGCCATGACTTAATTGACATAATACTTGAAGAAAATTTGTATAAATTTGTCTAAACTTGCCTTCAGACCAGTGGAAATTTCTGGTATTTTTTCCTTAAAAATATTTTTCATTAATATTTTAAATAAAAAATGAATAGTTTATTTCAGCCCCTATTTTCTTAGTAGCAATATATCTAGTAATTACATTTATTTAATTCAAAACAATATTCTTATCTAGCGGTCTCCCCATCTGAACTGAAGGAAAATTCACCATGATGGATTTCGCCATTTAATATTTGACAATCCCAATTTCATAATGTATACATGTATATTAATTTGTTAACAGATGAAGTATGTATAAAAATCAGTTAGTATGTATTTATTAATAAAGATCGATGTACGAGTAATTGTTATAATAATACGATGTAACCTTTAAATGTTAGTTGAGACATTTAACTTATGATTCACGTAATAAAGTGCCTATAAAGGATTCCGATGAGATTGCATTAACATACCAGTAATATATCCGTGTACATTTTTTTAACTGTGGCACTAACATTTGTTTCAGTTTTTTTGGACTGAAAAATGTTATACCATGGGTTTCAGAGACCAAAACCCATGTTTAAAACTTGAATTAATTTCAATTGAATTGTTGGAGAGTTAGGGATAAACATTGTTGAAGCAAATAGGCGAATGTGAAACTGGCCAGCTATAATTAATTCATTGGCAAGCGATTGAATTGTACTGAAATATCTTGCAACTGTCCACTGCTCGGGAAAGTTTTGTCTACATTTTATCATGTGTTAAAACTTGTATTGTTATTGGAAAGATAATGAGAGACAATATTGTGTGTGTGTTTGACTATTTCGGTAAGTTTCGGAATTCTCATAAAAAAAACAGACAACTATATTTTTTTCAAACGGTGACTAAAACGGTTTTTGATTTTCTTCAAGATAGAGATTGCTGTGGCTATAAAATGTATAATGGAGTTGAATCCGAGACGAGTAGCCTAACCACTGGGCCATCGCAGTGATATGTACTGAACTTGTTTTAATTGTTTTATTTGGACCGTTAAACAATTAATGTCCTTTTTTATTGGAACTAAAGTAATAATGCTCCAAATGCAAGGCTCCATTTTTGTATTACCGGAAGTGACTGAACATTTTATTAATTTGTTTTTTTTTCATTTTATAAATTTTATGAAAACTATTTGAAGGTTAAACAAATGAGCTTTAATTAAATAAGGAATTATAGTATTAACATTATAATGAATAAATAACAAATATCTTTGTTTTAGTAAAGTTTTTTTTATATATTAATACTTTTATAATATGTTGTTTATTTAAAAACTCGTTGCTCTTTATAATATCACTATCATTATAAATGTTTTATAATTAAAAAAAAATAACAGTGGTTGACGCCAACAAGAACAACATCCGTTGCACGAATTGGCCGGCTCGCCCGGTGAAATGCCACGACCACACAGAAGACAGACGTGAAGTGGAAGTAATTCCGCGTTTCGTGTTAGGCCTAATTTTAGTCCTCTTTCCCTTCCCACCCCTTATCTTATAAAGAAAGGATGGGAAGGGGAGGTGGATTTGATGGAGGAGGAGATGCATAGGAAGGTCAAATATTCTCTTTTTGTGCTTGTCCTTCTTCGATTGCAGGTAGGCAACGCATCTGCAATTGCGAATGTCTATGGGCAGCGGTCGCTTCGCCATTTCGGCGAATTCATGTGGTCACTTGCTCGTTTGCCACCTTGTATAAAAAAAATGTACTTTTAACTCTTATGATAGTACGATATGGCGTGAAATAAAAAGAAATATTTGAAATCAAATAGAAAACAAGAAAATGCCAAGTTCCTAACATACCTAAAGCCGGTTACACACCTTCAGTTGAACTGAAAAGTCAGTTCAATTAAATCGCACGTGTGTAGGCAAAACTAAGAATTCTACAGTTTGACAGTTAAAATTATCGATATTCATGTAATTTTTGCTGTAGACTCCGAATGTTCAGTTATAACTGCAGTTAAAACTAAAGGTGTAAGGTGAGCTTAGTGTAATTTGTTACAACTGAATTAATGTGTTTGTAATTAAAAGAAGAAAGATAAAAGTAAAATAACATCGATATTAAATTTATTGATCAGTGTATTATTATTAATACATATTATTATTAATGTAAAAAAGTACGTAACGTCTAATTAGTAAATGGTCGTTGAATATTTAAGTACTATTAGATTCTACAAGGGAATGCAAATTTTATCTACTCTAATTTTAATTTAAAAATATATATTTTGTTTTTGATGTAATTCGAGTGTTGATTTTTTTTTAAATAAAAACTGTTTTGAATTTAAACAATATGACGTGGCATATTTTTATTTGGTCTTCTATAGAATTTACATATTTTATGAAATCCATTAAAGATATTATCTTGGTTCAGTTTGAATGTACGTACTTGATATCTAAATTTATCCTCAGCGTTATTGAAAAATCAGGTCGAACTTTCCATATGTTTTGCGATTAAAATAATGATTTCATCTTTTTTGGATTACGCTTCGCTTTTGTTCTAGTTCGCAACATAAGAAATGATTATTTCTATGTACAAAAGCGAAGAAGCGACTGGTACATCACTATGGTTAACATTCACACAAACAAGTGATTATAAGCAAAAAAACTCAGGCTGTAGAATAATCTCGAATAAGAAAATAGGTCACTCGATATTTCCAATTCATATCAGGCTAGTGACGGATATTCCGTCTTCCTCAATAACGCATAATGTTATCCTCTATAAGTGGAACGAGGATTGTTTACAAACTTCTTTTTTAACATAAAAAATGTATTAGATTTTATTATTATCTATCTAATACTAAAAAATATTCTACTAGTTGTGCTATTGCAAGTATTAAAACATTCAAATTGCGATGTAGCTGACGTTTTCTTACTTTGATAACGTTCCTTACTACTTGATCATGGGTGTAATGTAAGTTCTAAACTGCATTACTTATTTGTAATTTTTTAGTTTTTTGTCTACAATTAAATATCGAATACGTGAAGCGAAAACATTTAAAACATTTTAATATTGCTTGAAGATTTCATTTTCTATGCGCAATTAGTACTGACAACATATCGATTAACTGTACCTCTATGTCCAAATATATCTCCGTAACGTGGGTTTCAACTGCAGTGACACCTGCATTAGACATATTGCTGTCTCCGACATTTCAAAGATAACGTGAGGGATGAAACATGTGTCACTAGTTTTGCGACTGCAGAGTCGAAATCACTGATTTCTATAAATGGATAGGTCATTGCTTGGAAATTACTGAGACGCGACTTATTACATTACCGGCAGTTAATTCAATATTTGTTATTAATTCGAATTCTCACAAACAGCGCAAATATGACGAAAATCTAATAAGCACAAAATACCACGTCTTATACCCAGTCCATTTATAGAGGTCAGTGATCGAAACTGACAATCCGAGTCATTACAGATTACCGCATAGTAACAACTTTAACCATGGATTTAAAGTTTTGTTCAATTATGCTGAATATAAAAGTTTCCCAACCAGTTTAATAGCTAACCGAATGTTATCACAAACCAGAACTCGCACGTAATATAACAAACTCGATTAAAATACTTGTTGACTTTATATAATAGCATTTACATTACCTTTGAAACGAATGTTCTTAGTATTAAGGCGAGTGTCGAATGAGAAGTTAGAGTTCCAACTCCACGATGCCTCTCGGATATATATGCGTAATTTTTTTTATCCAAAATCTTTTAAGAGCTAGTGTATGCAAGCTTTAAGTCGCGTTTTTGTGGTGTTATGATTTTTCAGACAGACAGGGTGGATTCCACTCTCCGCGTGCTGCTGCAGAATCGTGTAACGTGAAAACGCGCATTTAGACGCAGCAAGGCCATGGTAACCCATCCGACGAACAGAGTTGCATTTCATAAGTGATACCTAAAAAATGTAACTCTTACGTCGGATAATTCGATGGGACTCTACATTTAATCGACAGAAGAGGGGAAGCACAGAAAGAGAATATTTCCTGTTCTTATGCATTAAATCCTCCGACAATTCCACTTACCCTTCCCATCCTTTTTCGGGAAGGGAAGGAGGACTAAAATTAGGCTTCAGGCACCACACTCATCAGACGAAACGCCGGATTGTTTCCACTTCACGCCTATCTTCTGTGTGGTCGTGGTATTGTACAGGGCGAGTCGACCAATTCATCCAACACATGTTGTTGTTGCTGGCGTCTACCAAAAAGAAACATTTCAGAAATAGTGACTTAGAATATCAAAGAAGTTTTGAGAACGCACGCAGTTTACGTATCGTTTTCCTTTATCGAATGCACATAGCCATTATTATTTAAATTAATATTCAACAATGTTTTTTGGCCGGGCTATCGAACTCCATGAGAAAACAAGGCGAGCGGACACTGAACTCCCAAATTCAAGCCTCGAGGCTATTTGAAAGAAGGATTTTTTATGAGGTTCGTCGTACCTTCGATAAATATCAGTACTGGTGTTTATCTCAGCAGGTAAAAAAGGGTTAAATTTTTGCTAATTTGGTTTATTGTCTCAATGTAATTGAACAGGTCTATTATATTATTGTATCAACTGTATTGAAAATTGAATGGTAGCGCCCAAGATATAGTATTGCAGTGCACAGATCACAACTTGCTCTCTTTTCAAATTAATAACATCGCCACGCGCTAACGCGACTTCGAATATAGCCCGTCAATCCACCCACCCTGAAAAAGAACCTCGACAGATCTAAAACTAAACGGTACCTACTTCGAACTATATGTCAGTAAAGCTGTGATTTTTAATTAGTTTAGTATAATCACACAAAAGCTTTAATAAGTTAATTGCTCTCTTTAAAAAAAATGAATGAAGAAAGCAACATTCGATTAGTCGGCCGAGTCTTGTAATTGAATAAATTGCAACATTTATTGAAGTAATTTATACTTAATGTACTTTTTTTTTTAATGTGCGTGTTTTTGTATGTGGTCGTTAAATAAAAACAGCATTCAGCCCTAAAGTGGTAAGAAGGTCGAGGTTCTCTGCCGCGGAAGCACCTGCGACTGTGCTATAGAACGGAGACGCCAGTGTAAGACACCTTTACACCTCTCGTGAACGATACGGATACGACGCGTGATTTATAATCCTTTTTTTATTTATAAACGAATTCTGTTTTATGGAAAGGATTTAAAATTGTGTTACTATTTTGCTAATTATTATGATAGTGGGTCGTAATTATACTGTAGTTTTTATGAGCTTTATACTTAGAGTAAAAACTTATATCAATAGCGAATATTAATTTTAACTAAAAAAATGTTATACATTAAAAAAAAAACTTGAGAGGTGTCAATGCACACCCGGGTGGAACGAAGTTTCTTTCAATTAATTAATGAAGGAACCAATGTTTATTCTATGAATAAAAAACTTAACTCTTCACAAAAAGTACATTTTATTTCTATGAATTTTCGTTATATATTGTCACGTCGTTGCCATGGTGAAGTAGCGCTCATTCGTCTATAATAAAAAGTGTCGTGACAACTTTTCGTAAGAATTTTTTCCGTCTAGCCTCCTTTCACAACGCGCGATAAGGAACTTCGTTCCAAAAAACGTTTTAAGAAGACTATACTGACCAGGATATCTGACCTGGTTGGCCTAAGTCAAACTAAATTATGACAGCTCACTAGCAGCCCTTGTCAATGTCAAAAAAGTGTCACAAGTATTGTAACTGTCATGTCATGTTTTGTTCTTTTATGCGTATTTCTGTGCCCTGGTTCTACATATTTTCTGGCAGAACTAAACGTGATAGCATCGTCTTTCTCATCGGCTCGGATACCCTTGTTTGACTATATCTCCTTTTCATATGATGTTTAAAGATATATTTAAGGTGTAAAATTTTCTAGCGTTGAAACTTAACTTTTTGTTATCGTTGCATGTAAAAGGATTTACTGGGAGTATAGTATTTTCAACATGCGGACATATCGGTCGCTTGCGCCATATTAAGCAACCCGTTTTGTTTATCGTACGTCGAAAACATGTTGCATTTATTTTTGCTTCGCCGAGCGTTTTGAAACGAATCGCTTTAATATTTAGGTATGACTCAGTAGAATCGTGAGTATTATTATTTGAGAGATACATTTGGTAGATTTATTTTTTGTTCTTAAATGCCTCTGGAATATACGTTACTCTTCAAATCCAATGAACAGTTATAAAATACCAGATAATATGTTTTGTTAATTTGTATTAATATCCGTTCTAGAACAATGTATTTTATTATAATAAACGTTTAGAGAGTAACGGAAGTTGTGCGACGGAAAACGTCGACTAAAAAGGTGTTGCCACACTAGAGTGACCCTCATAGTCATGGGATATGAACGTAAGGTCCGACTCACGGAAGAGAACCCGGGACCTTGGGGCAGGTGTGATTAATGGCACATGTTCGTAACTACTTAAAGAAGGACGACTGCATTTTTATTTTCCAATTTATTTTCTTTTGAATAGCGTGCGTCAATGGTTTTTTAAAGCGATAAGAGAAATGTGATTTATTTTCGTATGTTTTTAGTATATTATATATCATAATCTCTTTCCAACGCTATATTTCATATGAAAAATATCAGTCAATGCAAGTAACAATTGAAACTGAAAGTATAAAATTTAACTTAAAAAGCATACAAAATGATCATCGCTGGTATTGTGTCGAGACGAATTATTCATTAATGCTAAAAGGTGGCAAACAAACAAGCAGCCACCACAATTCGCCAAAATAACGAAGCGACCGCTTCCCATAGACATCCGTATATGCAGACGTGTTGCCTTTAATCGACAGAGAAGACAATGTACAGAAAGAATAGATATCCCCTCCTCTGACAAACCAGTCTCCCCTTCCCATTTCTTTCTTGTAAGGTAGAGAATCAAAATAAGGTTTTCTACACACACACTCATCAGACGGAGGGTGGAATTACTTACACTTCACACCTGTCTTCTGTGTGGTCGTGGTATATCACCGGTCAAGTCGACCAATTCGTGAAAATGTTGTTGATTCGTAATCAAAAAGATATTTCTGTGTCAAATTGCATTCGGATTTGTTTCGGCATCTCGGAGTTGCCTGTATGTAATTAGTTTTTGTACCTTTGTTGGATTTGTGCTGTTTTTCCTTTTATTTTATTTTTTTACAATCATAATTGTTGATTTCTTTTTGTTTTCTTTTAGGTCTGTACGTTATTTTTGTTTGTTGTCATAAGTTTAAGTCTCACGGTTGACTGAGTATTTATTCTAAATATTTATTTATAGTTTTTCTTTTATGTTGTTTACTGTTCTCATATTTTAGGGTTCATTGAAAATCGGCGCTGCGGTACCCGCCGCAGCACATGTCGAATGAACACTTTTTCTTTTGAATAAATGAATTTCTTTCTTTCTTTCTTAATATAACTTTTTCAAGTGACGTTTTCGGTCTGTTCAGTTCATTTTGAGATAGTCCTCAATGTAAAAATGAACTGAACTGATCTAATTGAATAGAATTTTTTTTCGTCAAGTCCATTAAATTGTCGATAAAAAAAAATTACCGTTATTCGACCAGCTAACTTCAATGATAAGAAAAATAAGAAATCCATTCGACCGTTCAAAACAAAACAAGATGAGCTGATGAAAGACACAGAGTATAAAAAGACAGTTGTTTATAAACTTGTCCCCACTATGCTTGAACTTTAAACAGACGTGATAAATTAAAAGTCAACTATTCTGAGACATCTTTTTTCTTCTTCCGCATTTATATCTAGAAATGTAATGAAATTGAGAAATCATTTTCTTAAACAAAACCAGAGTGATTTTATTAAGTGAGCCTATCACGAATACAGACAATAGTCATCGACAAAATTTGTATTAAAATTTGTAGTGCGCCCCTATAGGGTGTCAAGTATACCAAAAAACTCAAACTAATTTAGGTACGTTACGAACGTGATTGTAGAAAATATTCGTGCTACGCCAACTAAATGCCTGTCAACTTACATATTATTCGGGTGAAACAGAATGCGTCTGGCAAACAGTTTCAAGCCGTCGGTGTCTGCAAAGAGCAGTTCATGGATTGCGAAGTCAACAGCTATTCGTCCAATGCCAATTATTAAATATACATAAAGAAATTAAATGCATTGTTGTCTATATTTACATTATTTTTATTAATGACATAATGTTGACACATTATTGATTATTATCTCACTGGCTTACCGGCCAGTAACTTAATTATGAAAGAGGTGATACACCACAGTTTCTCCCCCCTAGCTTTGGACCAAGGGAGCAGCTAGGAGCTGGTCAATGTGCCTACGCCAGACAGAGCCGTCATCAGTTATAATTTTATAATGTAGTCTCCCTAAACGTTCTTGAATGGTCCCGAAACGCCAGCGCTGCGTGGAGCCGACGGTATAATCACGGGCCTGGATGCGGTCGCCTGGATTGAATTCTTTGATAAGATGTGGCTGGTGTTTAACTGATGGTCGTCGGCGTTCCCCTTTCATGAACATGGCATGTAGCGACGTGCGTACCTCCCTACCAAACATAAGCTCGTAGGGGGTCTGGCCGTTAGCGTCCGGCGTTCGACGAAGTCGTGTTTTAGTCGTGAGGAGCTTTTGATATATTGTGCCTCCTTCCCCCTCTAAGCTTCGTAGTATCCTTTTCACGGTTTGAACGTATCGTTCAGCTTGACCGTTCGTTGCTGGATGGTATGGAGCAGACGTCTTATGAACGATCATACTGTCTTTGAGGAATGCTTCAAACTCTTCTGAGATAAATTGTCGTCCGTTGTCAGAGACTAAAATTCGTGGTATTCCAAAGGTGCAAAATAATTCTTTCAGTTTTTGTACGCACCAAGTAGTTGTTGTGGTTTTGGTAGGTATTATCTCAATCCATTTTGAAAATGCATCTACTATTATAAAAAGTTGGTGACCCTGGAAAGGTCCCGCAAAATCAATGTGCAATCTTTGCCAAGGTCCATCAGGTCGTTCCCAATGGTGAAGTGGTGCTTTTTCAGGTTCATTCTGTTGTAGTCTGCAAGTTCTGCACGATTTCACCTTCTTTTCGATGTCGTTATCAATCCCCTTCCAATATACAAAACTGCGCGCCAATAGTTTCATCTTAACTATTCCTGGATGGCCGAGATGTAGTTCATTTAGCACGCGTTCTTGAAGTGTTCTAGGGATAAGAACGCGCGCTCCTCTTAGTATACAGCCGTCATGTAATGTGAACTCATTGTCCTTGAAACCGAGTGTTCTTAGCGAGATGCCTGAATTAAGTGCCTGTAGTAGAAGTCTGTGTTCTGAATCTTTTTTAGTCTCAGTTGCTATCGTATTTGGGTTGATGTCTATAGTATTAATTTGCTCTAATTGGAAATTGTAGTTCTGGTATATTTTATTAATCCTTGTAGACTCTATTGGAAATCTTGATAGGTAGTCGGCATTGGAGTTATTCGCTGAAGTTCTATATTCAATATTGTAGTCAAATCCGGACAAGAAGTGGGCGTAATGAAATAACCTCATAGTGCTCATTGCTGGTAAGGTTTTATTTGGATGAAATATGCTTGTAAGTGGTTTGTGGTCTGTTATGAGGGTAAATTTTCGGCCGTAGATATAGTAGAAAAATTTTTTTAATCCCCAGTGAATCGCCGTAGCTTCTTTGTCAATTTGACTATATCTTTTCTCGCTGTCTGATAATGTTCTCGAGGCAAACGCAACAGGCCTCTCTGATCCGTCCGTAAGTCTGTGTGATAGGACTGCACCAAGTCCTAGTGGTGAAGCATCAGTGGCCAATACTAGTGGTTTTGTTGGATCAAAGTGTGTCAATACTCTTTCGCTTAATATTTCTTTTTTTATTTTGATGAAGGCTTCCTCGCACTGTGTAGTCCATTGAAAGCTTGATTCTTTCTTTAATAAGTTGTTCAAGGGATTCGTGATAGATGCGAGATTGGGTATGAATTTATTATAGAAATTTGCCATACCGAGAAACGTTCTCAATCCTGCAGTGTTTACTGGGCGTTCTGTTTTTATTATAGCATTTATCTTGTCCTTGTTTTTGTGCAGGCCATCTTTATCAATAGTGTGCCCTAGGTAATTTATACTTGTTTTAAAAAATTGGCACTTATCCTTGTTTACTCTGAGGTTGCTTTCTTTCAGTTTATCAAGCACAAGCTTAAGTCTTTGTAACAATTTTTCCTTTGAATCTCCTTGTATAATTATATCATCGAAAAAGCATTTGACTCCTTCCAGCCCTTGCAAGAGTCTGTCCATAAATCCTTGCCACAAGCTCGGCGCGACTTTCACACCGAACACAAGTCTGTTTACTTTGTATGTACCTTTGTGTGTACTGAGTGTTTGTAGCATTGCGCTTTCGTCGTCCATGACCATATTAAGGTATGCTTGAGTTATGTCAAGTGTACAAAATAGCTTGCCGCCGTTCATTTCTGCAAAGATATCCTCTATCATCGGTATTGGGTATTGTTCATCCAATATAACTTTATTTAGTGTAACTTTGTAGTCTGCGCAAAGTCGGATTGACCCGTTCGGCTTGACAACTGGTACCACTGGGGTTCCCCACTCAGAGTGGTCAACTTTCGTAATGACCCCTAACTTGCAAAGTCGCTCTATTTCTTCATCCACTTTCGTTTTTAAAGCGTATGGTATTCTTCGAGGTTTGATAAAAATTGGTTGTGTGTTTTCTTTAAGGTTAAAGTGTCCCTTGTAATTAGGTATTTTACCCAGGTCGGACTTAAAGACTGAGGTTTTATAAAGTTGTAAGAGTTGGTCTAGTTCTAAGTTGTTTGTATGTTGTATAGTTTTTATATCTGCTAAGTTCAAGTTTTCCAGTTCCTTCATCCAACTGCGTCCAAAAATAGGATCTACATCGCCATTGATTAAATATAGTTTACCGTGAAATTCCTTCTCTTGGTATTTGCATTTAACGTATGTGACTCCGACTGGTTTTATTACTTCTCCTGTGTAAGTACGAAGTTTAATATCTGTGTGGAACAGTCTTTTTCCAATATTCAGTTTTCTATAGTCTCGCATTGACATTGACGTTAATGTTGCTCCAGTATCAAATTCCATTTTCAGCTTTGCGTTCTCGATCTGTACTGATATCATGAATTTCTCAGTTCTTTCGCCAGATATCATATTGATATCGTTCCAGTCATCGTTATCGCTATTGTTCGGCTCTTCTAGTTGGTGCGAATTGGGTCTTGGTGCCTTGTAGTGCAGATTAGGGTTGCGTTGTAGGCAAACGCGGGTAAGATGGCCGATTTTATTGCATTTCCGGCAGGTGACATTGCTGGCGTTACATATCCTGCTTTCATGAGAAGATCCGCAGCGAAAACATTTACCTAATAAATCTCGGCGTGTGATTTGTCTTGAGTTTGAAGTTTTAGGTCGATATGTGTTTGTAGAAACTTTGTCAATACTGCCGTTACTCGTGCTGGGCAATACATTTGTAGCAATAGTGTCGTTTTCTGTTTTTCCCATTTCGATTGATGTTGCTATTTGAACTAGTTCTTTAAATGTGCATTTATTTTGATCTTGTAAAATTTTTGTTCGTGCATCATTATCTTTTAAGCCTCGTATGAATTGTAGGCAAAGGAAACTTTCTGATGTGTTCTTCTCACAATGTTGGCAATTAAATTCGCAGTTTGTTGTTAATTTTTTTAGTTCCGCTGTGAATTGAGCTATAGTTTCATCAGATTTTTGTATTCTTGATATGAATTTATGTTGTAGTGCCCATTTGCTAGGTTTTGGATCTACATATTCATTAAGTGTTTTGGTGATGAGATCAAATGACATATTAATTGGTTCTTCTGGGCATACTAAGTCACAGAGCTTTTCATGGAGCTCTGGTGATAATGTAGATAGTATAATGTTTGTTTTTGTTTGATCTTTGGTAATATTATTCAATCGAAAGTAAGCTTCCAGTCTTCTCTTAAAGTTGTTGAAAGTTTCTGATACTCCTAGTGGTTGAAATTGTATTTTAGGTATGCTCTCACGTATCTGCTGCTGGTCATGCAACTGTTGTTCATTATGATGTTGCGATCGCTGTTGTTGTTCTTGCTGTCGTTGGTTTAGTTTCTTTTTTGTTAATAGTTTAGTGATAATTGTTGTGTACAGCTCTTCGAAATCGTACCTGTACTCCTGTTCTTGCTCGTAAGCGGTCTCGTCATGCTGGTCGACGGTGTGGTCTTCGATAGTTCGCTGAAGCTCTCGCAGAGACTTTATCGCTGTATTAAGGCTCTCAGAGCGAGCATCGATGTCCTCGTCAGACATCGACGCCCTCGATGTTACATATTTTTCTATTCTAGTGAGTAACCCTCTTTGGGTACTCCGCTGTTTTTTTACTTTTTCCACGTGATCGTGGGTTTAAAACTCGTCGCCAATATTAAATATACATAAAGAAATTAAATGCATTGTTGTCTATATTTACATTATTTTTATTAATGACATAATGTTGACACATTATTGATTATTATCTCACTGGCTTACCGGCCAGTAACTTAATTATGAAAGAGGTGATACACCACACCAATGTTTGCAACTGTTTGTACATTTCGTTTTTATTTCAATGTTCTATGTTTATCTCTATGTTTAATAATGCCTTTATCTGCTCCAACCGACCTTCCAGGACGTGGTCCATCTTCGTCGAAAATACATGAATCCCGAAATATAAGACAAGAAAAAAAGAAATGACTTTCCGAACGACATAATACTTCAACCACTCCGTCTATAATAACAGCCCTTAGTTAAATAACAAAGAAGATTAAAACTAAAATTCGACAAAGGAGAAAATTACCTTCCAGTCGTAAACGTGCGATCCTTTGTTATTCACAATTTGTAATTTATTCGCCCAGTATTTTTATCGAATCGTTTTTCTCGCCTATAAAGTCATCGAGACGTGAAATAAGTCGTCTGCAAGTTTCAAAATCGATTCGTTACGACTCTGTTAATCTGTTCCCAACTATCAGAGAAAGTTGCCCCTTTAGTAACAGTATCTAGTATTTTATGGAATGTTCATAATTATAAACATCACACATAGTATCTTGTAGGGGAAGTCTGAATTACTAATGAAAGAAATTACTAATTCATATACCTATATTGAGGGACCCTAGAACCTGAGATAGGTTTTTTTGCATCTAAATACGTGCTCGTCAGTTTTGGATGAACATGTATCTACGTTTGAAACCAGTATGATTTTAGGAAAAGATAATTTAGAATAAAAATAATCCATATATTTTTTTTATGTTTTTGCTTCAAGATAAAAATATGTGAGTAAAGATCTCATGTGTAAATGAAATGACATTTTTGTTAATGTGAACTGTGTACATAATGGATAAGCTAGAAACATCTATAAGCTAGAGTCATTGTCCGGTCCCCGTAAGCGGGAACCACGGTGAGATAGACACCTCCACAAGCGTCTTTCTTTTATCCAGGTTCGACTGAATACAATAAATTAATCGAATACGGGAGTTTAATTCGAGTTTTTTGACCTATCATTGACGTGTTCGACATAATTTATTTAATACTAATTCGTTCCACGTAATTAATAGTACAAGTAATATATTAGTAATAGAGTAATAACAAGTATTGTGTAATATTAATTAAATAAACATTTATGTATTGAATTTGAATATGAATGGCTTGTTTGGTTGCTAATTATTCATTAGTTCGTTGCTTATTGTTTAACCGAGTTAAGCAAGTTTAATTTCTTCTTAGAAGATACGTATTTTGAATACAGTTAAATATTTTTAGATCTAAGTAAAGTTTGTCTTCTTTGATATGTAAATAGTTTTCTGAAGAAAAAAAAATACATTATTTTTATCAAGAGTTCTCTAGTGTAAATATTTTCCTCATGTAGGTCAAATTAAAAATGATTTTTATTAGGTATTTATATCGTTAAAGTGTCTGGGAAATTCCTTTATCAATATTTATTAAGTGTGCGGGGGTTTTTGTTGTAAGTCATTGACCGATTAATTAAAGGGGAATTGCACTAATTATTTAAGAAGTTATCATTGTCTTTGCATTTCTTTTCTGCATGTATGCTGTACTATTTTAATCGATAATGAGCCAGAAAACTCTTTAAAAGAAGTAAAGTTATTAATTTGTTTTACCTTTCCTCTCTTGTTACGAAATAGGGATAGGTAAGTGACCCTACATACGCTGTAGTTATATTTCGCTTTTATACAGTGTAACTTTATGATTTTTTTTAACTGATTATTCATGTACATTTTAAGTTTATCTTTGAAACGCCTCGTGGATAAAATCTTACTTATATTTTAAATGCAAAAGTTTGGATGGATATTTGTTTAAAGATATTTCCGTAACGACTCAATATATCTTGATGAAATTTAGCATAGATGTAGAACATAGTCTGGAAGAATAAATAGGCTTTTAATAAAGTTTAATCTTTTAATTCCGCGCGGACGAAGTCGCTTGCTGCAGCTAGTCTTTATTAATTCTTAATAGGCGCCTAGGAAACGGAATAAAAACTTAAGCATTGATACTATTACCTTTTTACCTGTTGTCTAGTTACAAAGCTGATTATTTATGATCTCATGAAATCTAATAATAGAAACTTTGTTGATAAGGTAAGATTTTCCTCGAACGATTCTCCTAAGGCCCTTCGTACACAAGGCGACGTAAATCGTCGAAACTATGGATGCTTCGCGAGAATCGCGTTTCGCGCGTTCCATACGCACAGCCATGTATTGTCGACACTGTCGCATACTAGGCGTAGTAACTACATATCAACTGTATACTCAAGACGATCTTGAAAAACAGGTTGCGTGCGACTGTCTTTGGCGATGACCAGAATATCACCGACGCGCGCTGTGCATTAAACTGCATGACATTGTATTGCGTTAGTCGCTTAGCGACTGAAATCGCTGGGTTTCGGAGATTTACGTTGCCTTGTGTTCGAAGAGCCTAAGAAAATTGCACAAATGATGCAATATAAACAATATATTGTGAGATAAACCGGTCCATTTGCTCGTGGCTGTTTTGAGCGTGTTAGTGATTTAATTAAAGGATCTTAGTTATCCTTATAGGGTTGAACTTGTAAAACTGGACACTTCCTTAGTAGCTTAACTAATCTACTTTGGACAGAGCTATATTATATGAAGATATCTAAAACGTTCAAATATGTTTGTCAAATTGTTTGATATTTTATAATCTTGTTTGCCGTAACGCGGACGGATCTATCGGACGTTAATTACGTTATACGCATCATTTATGGTCATCCTGTATTTGAAAAAGCAAGCTAGCTATTGATGTAAGAGCAAGCTAGTAAATATCTGAGCCAATATTGCAAGAGTAAATTTAAAGCAGTTGATGTAACAAAATCGTTAGTAACTTACGCACGAGTGTGCCGTAGCACGTGTAGCGCCAGCGACTGTGACACGTGACATAAAACACGTGCTGTGGTCACGCTGCGACCTCATACCTGTGCGTTTGATTTGTCAATCATTAGTACCCCGAATGACGTTGGTCTGTCAAATGAGATACAATTAATTCAAGTTAAATGTTAGTTGATACGAAGAAACGCAATATCCAGCATAAAGCAACCTGGTTTTGGTCTTTTTTATAACATAAAAAAAACTTAAGAAGTTGCCTATGTACTCTTCCAGACTATGTTCTCTATCTGTGCCAAATTTCATCAATATCCGTTAAGCCGGAGATATCTTTAAACAAACATCCATCCATCTACCCATGTAAATGTTTTTCATTTATAATAATAGATATAACATTTTCATACACGTCGTAAAAATTAATTCATTGCAGTTAACTTTTTATTGCTCGAAGCCTTCAAACTCTTGCTTAATTTCTTTTGCTTCATAGTATAAAAGTTAGAATTTATACTCGAACACTCGCCAAGCTCAACAAGAACATTCTCTCGTAAATGAAGACTTTCTTCCTTGTTTTTCAAGTAAACAAACATCACGAACTGTTATCTTCCTAATCCTCTTAACAACTATAAATTACGCTTGTTGTCTCGACAAGGATGCTGTAAAACATCACGGATTATTTCTATTTGCGGATAGTGACTACATTTACATTGAAATTAAAATTATTTTTAACAATTCTGTACATATTAAAAAAGGCACTACGTTTGTATGTCACCCCTAACTTAAAGTAGGTTCCGAGCCCTTCAATGGGGACTTATAGTGAGCTGAAGATGATCGTCTGTAACATCGAAAAAAAATCATATAAATTATTTTGCCTTGATAACGAAATTTTAAAACTTGTAGGTCTGTTCGCATGGCCGCACTTGTTTCCATGTAATCTCCGGAACAGCTGGACCGATTTGGACGGGAAGCTGCAAACGGAATATTATACCTATAGGCTACATATCTTACCTGTTATACTTTATTTACTTAGGTATATCATTCTTTGTTTGTTTGTTTTCTTTTTTATTTAAAAAATCACCATAGAAAGGAGACGAACATACAGGATGTAAGTCAATACCGTAGGATATTCATAAAAAATCAAAATTAAAATTAAAGGCGAAAAATCACACTGATTAAAAAGCAGTTTATTTCTATCTCGTGACCGTAGTTCTTATTCTCTTGGTAACAATTAAATTTACATTTTTCGCACTTCGTCACGCTATTCGGGTCTCTGACCAGCCTTCGAATCATCGCGCCACTATCATTATCGTTCATTACTATTTCATTAAAACAAGTTATTATTGTGAAAGAAATTATAAAAACACTAAAGTTTTGAAAAATTTTTCATGTCACCACTTCACCGCAAACAAAACTGAACGTCAAAATCGTCACTATTTCTACATATCAGTGATTGCGTAGGTATATAATTTGCGTCACATAAACCGCTTCCTCGTTAAAAAAACATGACATTATTCACACAAGCATTAGTTAAATCTTAGCCGATTGATTACGATTTAATAGTTGAATAATTACGTCAAAAGATAAACATTAATTCGTCATTAAAATCGATTTTATTTGATCCACTTTCCAATTGTTAAAGCATAGTGTAAATGTGCGTTTTCACAGTGCGTCTTTCTACGGACGGTCACAGAACTTGTCAAAAAAGGCTGTGTCCGTAAATGAATTAAAATTAAACCCATTAGTGTTGCGTCTTATACTTCGTTTATTTAGTACACAGTTTGGGGCTATTTGTGTCATACCGCAGAATGCACTCCGTGGTAACCAACCTTAACGTATAACGCCGGTAGTGACCGATTAGTTGAGCCATTACTCACTTCATTTAATTATGTAATCTCTTTGTGGCTATTAAAAGCTATGTTCATATTATTGTCTCGCCTTCGTTACAAACTTGATTTGTTTTTAAATAAATCTTGACATTTCCTTTTTATTGTCTGCCTGTATTTACTGAATGTTAATTATGAACCGATTTTGACGTGTGTTGTTATTCGATTTATCTTTTTCCTGGGAGTGTCATAGACATTACGAAACGAGAGCATCGGTGGCTCAGGGGTTAAGCACTTGACTTGCAATCTGCAGGTCCTGGGTTCGAATCCCACCATGTACCAATGTGTTTTTCGATTTTCGATTTACATATGTACATTTATCCGAGGTTTTTACGGTGAAGGAAAGCATCGTGATGCAACCTGCACATATCTGAGAAGAAATTCAATGATACGTGTGAAGTCAACCAATCCGCACTTGGTCAGCGTGATTGACTATGGCCTAGTCACCCCTAACTTGGGGTAGGCTCCGAGCCCCTCGGTGGGGACGTATAGTGAGCTGATGATGATGATTCTAAAATAAGAAAGTAGTTTATGTAAAATCTGAGTTCAATTTTTTTTTATCACTCGCCGTGGGTTTCTGAGACTTTATGTTTAAAACATAGTGTTATTTTTGTTTTGTCAATGATATTGACAGGAATGATATCTTTTATACAAAGAATTTTATCTCAGAAACCCATAGTCAGTTCGTTATTTTTTAAATCAATGTTATTTTCATAATTTTACCTATATCACAAGTCTAGTTCACGGAAGAAAATTAAGATTAACTCTAGATAAATGGTAATAATTTATTATATATTCTAGCTATATAATATAGATAAATCTACGCTCTAAATTTTATACGTCAATAAGTCATGGAAGTTTTGTAGCGACTTGGCAACGTTTCAATGACATTTTTTTTCGCTCTATTCACATTCGCAATTATCTATCACGATGCAATGTGTAGTTTTGTTTTGTTGCGTAGTATCATACGTTCTCCTACTTACAAAATATTTTTTGCACAATAAAAAAAATTGTCTTATGATTGTGCACAGTATAATTTGCTATACTAAAGCTATGATATATGAATTTGTATAATATTAATAGAAAATTTTACACTATCTTTTCAAACTTTTAAATATCTTGATACAGAAATACCTAAAGAAAAATATTATGTTGTCAAGTCAAATAAATATTTACAACTTAAATGGTGTTGGATTAAATAACGAATGTGTAGTTGATGTTTTGGGTATTTCCCATTGGGTTGAGCCAATTGATTCTATGGATTTCCAATGGCCCAATAGATTTTTTTCCATGTGATACATCGATCAGTGGAACACCCTTTGTTTCAATAATGTATTTTTTCATTACTTATTTAAAATAGGGTTACAATGTAACAAATGATAAATTAAAACAAAAACATTTTACAAGAATTCTTAAAATAGCAGGATATAGTATAGCGTTTAGTGTAAGACGAACTTATCCTTTCGATGTTATCTATACATCATGGTTATAGCATAAATATTTATGATTGTGAACCCAGAAGTGTTTGCAAAGATGGATTACGTTCACCGTATCTGATATCCATTGACGTCACAACTGTTTATATCTCCCACCTTTTTCTTACAAAAAAAAAACAAATAACTAAATAAAAAGTGACTTCATACGATTCCATTGATAAGTGGAACGTGGGTCAACTAGCCAATGAATGATAAAACAAGTATTGATGTTCATTATAGATGTGACAGGCGATAATGTACCTTATGTCTAATATTCATACAATTCATATTTGAAATGAAATAAAGTAACCAGAATGTTTTTACTGTAGACAAATACTTGAGGAAAATCATGCTATAGAGATCTCTATTAAATCTTGTTTTTATTTATCGTAATATTAAGGTTGATTGCAACGTAAATTAATTTTATAATTTTGTTTGTTTCAGGTAAGTTAGTATTTGGTGAATGGAACACTGTGAACTTAATTTAGAAAAAATTTCCACTTACGTGGACTGACATAGATCGATTATGAGGTTAGTTGTAAAGATAAATTGACATTTTTTTATAGTATAAGGTGTCAAACGAGCAAGCAGCCACTTTAATTTGCAAAACTAACGAAACGACCGATAGCCAAAGACATCCTTAGTTGCGAATGCGTTGCCTACCTTTTTGGCCAAATTGCCAAATTTAACTGTTACCTTTAATCGACGTAGAATGCACAGCGTCTTCTCCATCAGATTCACTTCCCCTTCCTATCCTTACCTTATAAGCTAAAAGTCGGAAGGGAAAAATTACTAAAATTAGGCCTCCGGCACCCTCATTCTTCAGATGGAACACAGAATTGCTTTCACTCCTTTCGACTATGTGGTCGTTGTATTAAACATGTGAATTAGTTCGGATGCCAATCGTACATAGTTGTTATTATTTTATATTACACAAACAATCTACTTATCTTTCTTATTACACAACGATAAGCATAAACATACATATGTTGTTGTACGTAAACAGTAAACGAAGCGTGTAAGAAATTCAACAATGTACAGTTCATAGCGATATCGAAGTTTTCACATCAGTTTCATCTGCGCAATTTACATTATTTGACAGTAATTATAAGACATAAATAATATATTTTTCAAATGGCTAGTTTATTCCAATGCAAGATTAAAATTTTGTCAATAAACAAAAGTGTAAATAGACGACATGGTTAACTATCCGTAGGTTTACTATTAAAGCATTTATTCAAAAATATTTAATCATCCCTCAGTGTATACATGTGTTTCAGAAGTAGGAAATCATGATTAAAAACATGTTGAAATAATTACATTTCATGTTATAATTGGTTGTATTTACACAATTATTCACACCGTCCACTGTATACTGTGACCAGGCTCGCGACCTGGCGGATCTAATGCTAGTTTCACACGTGTGCAGCAGAGAGAGAACATTACACAGTGCATTGCTACTATTGTTTGATTGCAAACTGTCGAAATAGTTCTATCTCGGCTTGTGCGTTTAAACAATAGCAGTACTGTTCTGTCTTACTGTTCTGCATCGCTGTGCTGCACTTGTGTGAATTATAATATAACAAAAAACAAATATTGTACATAAATATTTATCATTTTTTTATATCTACATGTATATAAAGAAGTAAAAAAGAATAATATCCTTTTTTTACTCAGAACAATCTTAGTTATAAAAATTATTTTACCAATACAAGTTTAAAGTTAACTCATACTTTCTTTTACAAAAAAAAACTTATGCCCCTAAGCCAAAGTAAGAAGAGATTTAATTCTCAATACTCGACGGCATTACTGTGGAATTAAGAGATTTCGACATTGAGAACTCGGAATATCATCTAAAAAAATTATAACCACCATTAAAATTTGGTACGCTTGACCTCACGTGAGATTCACGATCTTGTTCATTAAAATTACGAGTCATGTTTCAATGAGTTTCCGCGTTACCGTTTTTTTGTTACAAGAAAAAAATCGTTAAGTATTTGTACCTCTGCAACAATTAACTACAGCCTCCGTTATCATTAGTGCGTTAGTGCAGTACATAACAGTTAGTTATGCACTGCACTTTTGCCGAAATACCCTTGAAACATTGTTATTTCAACTTAATCAAGGATAATAAAAGGGATGACAGTATAATTGCACGAAGGTTGTTTGACTGTGGAAAACCATGGTATAGCCTGACCAGAAATATCCTTGCCATATTGCTGATAAATATGTAACTAAATTCTTTGCACACAATAGTATAGAAAGTTATATTATAAAGAAGTCGTTTCAAGCACCCCCAGATCAGGATTTTTATATTCTTGGTTGGACTATAATACTGACAGCTGGCTTCGGGTGAAGTAAGTCGAAAATTGTAGGTGTATTCATAAAGTAACACGTATTACGCTCGTTAAATGTTTGAGTGGTAATGCATCTGTTCCAAATTTATAGACATTGATGCTTGAACCGAGAAATATGGATCTCTTATTTACATGCGATTGAAGGGCGTTGATGATTGTTGCACACGGTGAAGATCCATTATTCCCCTTCATATCCATTCTTATAATCTCTGTTGGTTACTAATAAGTGTTTATTATTGCTGATGTTTTTTTATACATAAAACGACAAAAAAATTGGTCTTACTAACAATTTTACGAAGCTTATCAGCTTATAAATTAGACTTCAAAATACTAAGTCCAACTTAATATTTTGCCAGCATTATTAGACTGTTTAAACTTTAAATTAAATTGATTAATTCATTTAAAATGTTCGTCTCTGACCTTGCGTCTTCATTAAGCGTTCATGACTTAGAGTTCGTTTTCCAGTATGACCTTTGTTCAAAATTACGAGCGATATACTCATTTCTCCTGAATTGTTTCACCTCCTTCCAAACAGTCTTTCTCTCTATTATCTGTTATAACATCTCTTCCTCTCTCCTATTGATGGAAAACAATGTATTAATTTACTTGCTTGCTAAGTTAGACTTTGTATACCTTATTCCATTCCAAATCCTTTCCACCTTAGACCGCAATTCCGCTAAAACTTGTAAAGACTATAAGATTGCATGTCATCATCCCTGTCATTATCTTTGACAAAAAGAGATAACCATATGTTTTAAACGGGGATTTTGGTCTCAGAAACCCCCCCCCCCCCGGTTATTTCCATAATTATTTAACAGAAGCTACCCTTGTTTTAAAATTTGACTTGCGTCTGTTAATTTCTGCGGTGGATCGAAACAAGTTGTAAGTAACGGTAGTTATTTATGTATCGACAGTACTGCGTCTTGACGACAAGTTATTGCGCTTCCCTTGTCCTTATTGAAGGTCGTATTGATTAACTTTCATGCTATTCCACTTTCAGACAAAGCGTGGGATCTGTAGGTTCAAGGCGATTTGAACGACGTGTGTCATTCGATTACTAATTCGAGTTCTTTGTTCGAGTTATGAATATTTACGATTATGATAATCGGATTATGAATTATTGTTTTCTACGTCGTATATTCAATTATATTCATATGCTGCTTTTTATGTTTTTTTTAATTCCACGCTGAAGGAGTCGCGGGCGGCAGCTAGTGTAGTAGTCAGTTTGTTAGTAGTAGGGGCTCAGTTATCCGCAACTCCACGACAAGCGCGTATTTTGCGTGAGATAGTATAGTAAAAAAAATAGTTGAAATTTTTCCTAATCACAAGTGTACGACGACACACGGATATGTTTTTGGCAGCCCTAATGTTAAGCAAGTGTACAATTAGTATTATGACGTTGTTCCTGAAGGGATTTATTAACCTTTTATGAGTTAAGATAAGAATGTCTAAAAGCGTTTTTCAAAGTTATTTGTATTTTAAAGATCTTGACCCACTTTTCTTGGTTCTTCTAAATTAATAAGGTTTTATTGAAGGATTTTTATAAAAGGTTCTTTTAATTTAATGAATAGAAAAACTATGTATAAGGCGCTTTGTTTATCAACGACTTTGATAAGGCTTTGATATGTGGTATTGTGACTATGAAGGTAGTAACGAAGGAATGCTAGGTCAATCTACATTTATTTTCGTTACCTTTTTTATATTTTCAGCGAATTACTTCTTATGTTACGATATTTTAAAATGATTTTTTATGTTGGGAACAATGACGACAATAACGACATTTATCTTTCAAACTTAATTAATCCGTGCGATAAAAAATTTGTTGCAAAACGTGGGAGCCGCACATTTATACAGAATTGTATCAAAAAATTTGTAACCAAAAACAAAAGGTGCTAAATAAAAGTCAAGGTTAGTTCACATAAAAAAATGTGTTTTAAATTGTTTTGATTTTCATTTTATCAAAAAAAAATTTGGATTAATGCAACATTTTAAACCGATTCAATTAAAGTATTCTTAAAACGTTACGACTAACAAATAATAAAAACTACCAAAGATTTAAAAAATCATTATCATTCCGATGTGTAATTAATTTCTTTACTCATACTAAATATTACGCAAATGTTTTAATAATTGAAAAGCGTGCTTGGAAACAGGATTTTAAATATTAGCCAGTCATGGTATACTAGCTACTTGTCGAAAATTTATGTCACTTCTCCATGATTATAGTTTATAGGTGCTTGACCCATCCTTCACGTTTGTAAGCTGAAAATGAGTCATGTACATACGAACTTTTACGTATATTTCGTTTCAATTCAAACCCAGAAGAGTTTTACCATAGATACATTGCACATATATCGTTAATACTCGTAAATTAAAAAATATTTTCGTTTAGTAACATTTTTCCATATATCTGTATATTAGCTATCCTTATCTTCCGAAATCACTTAACTGCGTTTTAGATTTTTGAAAAGTGGAGTAAAAAAATACTCCATGTGTGGAATTTTTTTTTTTATGTTTGTGACATGACACCGGAGTAATTGAGATATTTTTAAAGAAACATATAAAAATTAAAATAACATTGAAATACGCTTCTTCTTGTACTTATTTTACTTAACTAACCGTCGGTTTCTGAAACCAAAACTGTATAAAACATATTTTTATCCACATCTTTATCTTTGACAAAACAGAGATAACAATATATTTTAAACGGGTTTTTTGGTATCAGGAACCCACTAGAAATGAACAACTAAAACAAAGGCATAAATTTCAAAGTTTTTAAACAGATAATGCCAAAACTTAAACAAGGGAACTTGATATAATATAAGTAAAATAAAATTTAAATACTAAAGAACTAATACTGTAGTAGTTACAAAGAAAAAACCTATAAAAATTCAAATTAATGATATGTTAAATAAAATTGATAATTGTAATTAATCATGTTTACATTTTGTTAAATAATTTATAAAATATGTTAACAAATTAAACATAATTTGATCGTTTAATTATAACAATGTTTATTTTGAAAGTGACAATGTAATTTCCCTTTAATTTACATACAAAGCAGTTTACTTGCCGGAACAATTAGATGCAGTCGAGCGTACTGTGAAAGTAGAAATTCATTACAAAATACTGAAGAAAGACCTGTCTATATAACGGTTGGTTTCCATTGCTTTAACTGATACAAAGACATAATATTGTCATCCCTATGCTTGTTGTTAAAACAAAGAGCACAATGTACAATACTTTTAGAAACGTCAGACAGTAATAGTGCATTCAAAATTATTCCTACTGGGTTTTTACTAGTGATGCAACGGATGTCTGTTTCCGTTTCCGCAAGTGCGGAAGTTCCGCATCCTTTTCAACATCCGTTTCTGTTTCTGTTTCCGCAACTTTTATAACGGAGATAAAACGGAACTTTACGACACCTGGGAGATCCAAATGCGCGGCGCGAGACGCGCAGTCCGCGCGCGGCCTTTCGGCACTTGTCACATTTGTTTGTTTACGTACTTTTTCGTGAATTTAAGCGCGTAATATTTTCTGCTGCTGTTTGAAACAATCAGTTTCTCTTGCTGGAGTTGACTGTCTAGTTGTTGTCCATATAAAATTTGACAACTGGCAAAATGTGACTATTTCATACTTACGAGTTATTAAATGTGCTTTTGAATAAGTGATAACCATGCAATATATCATCATCATTATTATTATCAGCTCACTATACATCCCCACTGAGGGGCTCGGAGCCTACCCCAAATTTGGGGTGATTAGGCCATAGTCAACCACACAGGCCCAGAGCGGGTTGACTTCACACATATCATTGAATTTTTCTCAAATATGTGCAGGCAGCATCACTATGTTTTCCTTCATCGTAAGAACGTCGGATAAATGTACATATCTAAATCGAAAAACACATTGGTACATGGCGGGATTCGAACCCAGGACCTGAAGTCAAGTGCCACGAACCACCGACGCCTAATAATTATATCTTTTTCTAATCTAGATTTGGTGTATTTGATACTTAGCACATTCACTGTTTACAAAATAAAAAAAGGTAACAGATGGGAGCCAAAACTTTTTATGGTGAATTTTTATTTAGTATCTGGGAATGTTTGAACATATAGATAAATTAATAATGTTATTATAATTATTTAAAAAAAAAACACATTTTTTGCATTTGAGCACTAGGATCATCATTTTGAGCACTAGGGATGGCAATGGTTTAGTTCACTAATATGTAGATATTTGTTCCACTATTGCATTTCTATGTACTAATATGTTACAAGATTTTGACAATGTCAAGTTTTTCATCAAATTCCAGAATATTGAGTAGAACATGTAAGGATACTAATCAAAACCAGCTTTTATCTTCTCGGTTCAAGATCTTGTAACATTTCATACACACCCACACATACACACATGTGTCATAGCATTGTCACTACATTATTCCCACAACAAGAAGAGCTGGACTACGAAATACCCGCAAACGCCGCCGAAGTCCCTGCAATCACGAACGAGGAATTCGTAGGCGCATACAACGCAATAAAGAATAAGAAGGCGCCGGGTATGGATCGCATCCCTAACGTAGCTCTGAAGGCGGCAATGAAGGGAGAGCAAAATGGGTTTCAGGAGGTATTTAACAGTGGTCAGCAGTGAATGTATTAATAAAAAAATATATTTGTTGTTTTTCAACACGAGTGGTTTGGCGAACATTAATTTTTAAATAGTGTAATTTTGCTTCCTGAAAATAAATTAAAAAAAAACACGTATTTTAACTTATTGAAGCACAGTAAAAATACATTCATTGAAGGCTAAAGCCGCGTTCACATTTGTCTGACGTGTTGTGTCGTGACGCTTTCTGTCGTGATGGCTACTGTTCACGACTATGTGACGCGTTATGACGCATTTTTAATCAGTTCCGTTATAGCTCTCGGAGAGTTTACACTCGATCAGCTCGTTGTCCATACCTTCTGACGCGTCACAACACGACACGTGCGCGTGCACACTAGTCCGACCCGCTGTGTCGTGTCGCTGCGCCGTCCCCCGCACCTCACCCAACTGACGCGGACCGGGATCGCTACTGACGCGACACGACACAAGCCATCACGACACACTGCGTCAGAGAAGTGTGCACGCAACCATATTAATTGTATGAGACCGATACCTTTCTGACGCATCACGACACAACACGTCAGGCAAATGTGAACGCGGCTTTAAAGGACACCGATATCCAATGCCTTAATAAATTAAAAACGAATACAAACTGATTTTCCAAAAAAAAATTTTTGTAAATATGTTTTTTTTATTATTTACACTTCTGTTTCCGCATCCGTTTCCGTTTCCGTTTCTGCTAAAATTTATTTTTGACATCTGTTTCCGTTTCTGGTTCCGGTAAGACACTTCCGTTGCATCACTAGTTTTTACCCAACTGTACTTCGACGTTGAAGTCTAGTAATGACCACTTCTGTAATCTATTTGTCTTTGTTTCTCTCATCTCTTTGTCATTTGTTTGCTTTTTCTATTATAAATGAATGAAATATTAAATACATCAATTAGTATAGTGCCATTGTTAAGTGTCGTCACTTTCTCGCATGAGTCGCCTTGCAGTAGAGAGTGTTTCGTATGTTCACGGCTAGTGTAACATGAGCTCTGTAACCCTCGGTCTCCAGAGATGCTAATTGCGGATATATTTATGTGCCAAGTCGCATAACTTCTGATTTTATTTCTACTACATTATTAGACTCTGTTTTCAAATGATGTATTACGTACTGTGATGGCAATTGTTTAATGATTACTTAAAGGTTTAAGCTTAGATTATTTTTTTAAGTAAACTTAGTTTAAATAAATCTGTTTGAAGTCGCTATGAAAACTAATCGCATGATTACATTAACCTTTACCTATTTACGTCACCAATGTAACTTCGTCATAGCAGACCAAGTTACATTGGTCATATACGGATTTAATTCAAGTTATACTGTTATTGATCTTAAGCATGCGTAGAAAGTACTTTGTAGGCGTACGGCTGTATTGAAACTGTGTGCCTACTGTGTCTACAGATTTTATAAATAACGGGTTTTGGAGTAAATATTGGAGTCTAGAGTTATCTTATTAATATTATAAATGCGATATTTTAGATGGATGGATGTTTGTTAGAAGGCGTCTCCGGAACGGCTCAGCGGATCTTAGAATACATAGGCTATTTATTAAGTTTTTTTCTTAAATTGCCGACAGGGTCGCGGGCGACAGCTAGTGAATATATACAAACTTTCTTAATAATTAATAATTTCGTCAAAACACACAACTCGTATATCTTCAGTTAGGAGAGTTACGTACATTTTAATTTAATCTGTCTTTAATTTCCAATAAGCTTCTTAAACGTAATTCGTTGCAATTCGGCCTCATTTAATCGATTCTAGTCTGGTAAAGCTATGTATAACAAATATATAATGTTAATAGAAAAAGAATTGGGAGTACTATTACGAAGTTATAAGTTACCTCACAAATCAGTTACGTCTTCGATCGCGACTACAATGCGAATCCGTTGATGCGTCGTGTCGTTGTCGTTACGTAACGCTTTACAAACCACGATTGATGTGTGGCCAAGTTTTTGTGTTGCACGTGTACAACTGTTGAGTGAGTGCATAACCGTCTAGCATCGGTATTAAATCAAAGTATAATTTATTGACTACTAGTAGGCATCTTTAGTTTTTCTTGCATATTATCTTACGAAAATAAAGTAAAAAAAAATGTAAATATTTTCATTATTAGTATAATATTGCTAATTTCTCGCGAAGTATTTCGTAGACTTTAATTGGTGAGAAAGTATTTCAAGTCTTTCATCTAGGGTTAGGTACTAACTCCTCGTTTCGTTTTATGAGTGTGCGAGCCGGAGACCTAATTTTCGTCCGCTTTCACTTCCCAACCTTTTCTTATAAGGAAAGGATGGGAAGGGAAAGTGGATTTGACGGAGAAGTGGACGCATAGGAAATGAAATATTCTCTTTCTGTGCACCTCCTCCGTTCCCTCCGGTCCCTTCGCTATTTAAGCGAATCCAGGTGGCTTGTCCGCTTGCCTGCTTAGCGTCAAATGATATTTTACAAAGATGGATAGGAAATAAACGTCCTCGACTGTACCTACTGTCGTAACATTTTGGAGAGTTCGCGAAAGTAGACCAAAGAAGTCGGCCACTGGGTGAGCAGAATTCGTGCCGACTTGCTGCGCGTTACCGTTACCTACATTGTTAATATATCTAATACTAAATACATGTTAATTATATGATTCAGACATATGTTCGTCACAATAGTCGTGAAAGTAAGAGTTAATTATCATTGTTTTGTAATATATTTTACATTTTGAATGTTGAAATTTATCAAATTATTTAAAATAATGAATAAAAATAGATTAAACATAACTTAAACTTTTACGTTTTTTATAAAAAAAAAAATCAGATGTTGAAAAACGCATACGTTTTAAACCGGTCGCGACATTTGTATTAAAACAGTTTGTCATTGTTTTTTAAAAAACAATCATAGAGATGACAATATTTTACACAAGTCGTAGTACTTGTAAACATTGGAAACCCACATTAAGTTTATCTTACCTCTAGAGTCTAGACTCGTTCTAATTGGATTTTGTGATAAATTTAGCTCAGCCGTGTCTAGGTCGGCGCTCTTTGATATTCAACTCTCGTTTCGTAAGTTTTATTTACGTATAAAACTTAATAAACCTTTTGCAACAATAATAAAAATTATTTTTTAAGACTTAAGACTAATGCATAATTTATAATTTTAAAGCTTAATTTCAATCCACACGTACAAAGCGGAGTTAAACTATTAGTCATTGATTTTGCTTTAATTGCCTAACTGATGGACAAATCCACTAACCTTAATAGAGGTATTAATACGTAATGTAAGTAGCGATAAAAAAAAACACTTAAGCACTTTTATCCGATGAAAGGATCGATACGACCGTAGTAGTAGTTTCACACGAGGGCAAGACAGTTAAGGAGAGCAGTGGGACACTGCAGTACTGTTGTTTAAACGCACACGCCGACACAGGACATTATTGTTTAGACAGTAAATACGGATCAAATAATAGCAGTACTGCAACGTTCTATTGCTTACGTGTTAAACTAGTATAAGGCTACTAATGCGGTAGAAACGTGTTTGCTTGTGATGCGGTAGTTTTATAGCACTGGAGCCTATCAATGTCATTGTGTTAAGGTTATAGCCGCTGCCTTGGAAGGTTAATGTATTAAGCCAAATACGAACTACGTCCAATAAAAGAAGTCCTTTAGATTGTGGGTACAAGTGAGAGATAATTGCTATTTATTACCGTGCCTTGCCATAAAAGACACATTTGTTTTCAAAGAGAGTGGTAAGAATTCAGTAACGTAAATAATCTGTACAACCCTATCTATTCGTGTGTTTAAAAATAAATTTAGGGGATATTGAGTTCTCCAATAAAAAAAATTAATAGAAGCATCACATTGCGCGAGCGCATGACATTTGTGTGATCAACCACACGTGTACATGCCCGCAAATGCGTCAGTTACCAATTGAATTTGTGCTGAAACTTTGGTAAGCCGCTTCGGAAGTTTCTTAACGCCTCTGTTAATTGGTTAATCTATGGCTCATTTTAATAACTGCAACAGCAGTAAACGCTTTCTCTGATGACAGTTATCACTTTAAATAATACTGATAAATTGCCACGAAATGTTTTGTCTTACTTACATTCGCTGTGATATTATAATTTTCTATGTTTTTAAAATCCTTCAAGTTATATAATGTAACTTAGCGCCTGTCAAATTTTGACTAGCCATAATTTTTAATAGAATTTTTGCAGATGAGGCTTAAATACTAATTTAACATTCATTTATAAGTAAAATATCGTCAAAAATGCCATAAGTAATAACTTTTAGCCATTAATGTTTTAATAGATTTCTTATGCTACACGTATTTTTAATTTTCTTTCGAAGTTTTCATATGATTAAGAGTTGATCCAATATCTGCCTGCCATTATGCCATGCCATTTACCTATTCCTAGTATTTTCTCGACTAATACACATTTATATAACAAACATTTGTTCAATTCACTTTCCCGCCTTTCCACTGAACAGGTTTAAGGGCGAATGTACGTTACGAAACGGTACTTTCGTTTCAGTCTAGAATATTTCCTGGTTTCTGTAACGGCAGGTCTGATTGTCGTAATACAGTAATATTGTTACATTTGATACGCGAACGCACTGTGAAAGTACGAAACATATGAGTACAATCTCCGTTAATTTCGTATTTAAATCCTGAGGGAGAAAGTCGATTTATTTTTATTGATTTGCAGTGTACAGAAGTAGATTAGTTCACATAATCTAATCTTAACTAACAATTAAAAGTTTTAACTAACAATTTTTTTTTTTATTGAAACAATTTAAACTGTACAGTTTCTGTAAGAAGTCAATTTTTAAGATCCCTCCCAGTGGTTCTGTTAAATGATTGAGATGTTTGACCATGAGTATGATCAGCGCGGATTTCAAGACAAACACCATAAGTTTATCTCGCACACATAAGCTACCTTATAGTAAAAGTGCCGTCAAAATCGGTCCGACCGTTGGGAGATTACCCGAAGGAAACGCGGATTTGCTGTTAAACAGGCAGACAAAATATTTAAATAAAAAAATTGTGTTTTCATTTTGAGCAACGTAAATTCATCACGTTGGCGAAATATTTCTTTCCATGTTACATAGTCATCAGTTAAATACCTCGATGTCCTTCGAGGTGCAATTTCCATTATTTGCTTAATGTCATTTACTTGACTTCCTGATACGACCGATATCTTTCTCTTTTACTAAGAACGTTTAAACGATTTTCTTGACCTTCCTCTTTTATTTTCCCATCTCTTGTTGTACTTATAATAACGTCGTGTCGTATGGCCCAACATTTTGCGTTACTTTCTTTCTTCCTTTCATCTTCTTCAGACTTGACTTATAACTATATATTACTTTATTATATTTAATTTGATTTGTGACTTACATCCAATCAATCTTTTCCACTCTTTATACAAGATATTTTTTTTTCTTTATAACCTTCACAATTTAGCATACTATTATACAGTAGACAATAAACAGATTAGGATGATTACACCATAAGTAATAAATTTAAATGTCACCAGACAGTAATTAAAAATTGTCTATCATTTTAAAATATATTTTAATATCGATCGGAACATAGATTGCTTCACGATGCAGACGTTGGAAAGGCAAATGCTTAATTGCATAATTCCTTGTGTAACCGTACAGTGAAAGAACTGTTGTCCCACCACCAAGCAACGCGGCAAGCCACATCAGTCTGCCTTTAGCGTTACTACGAACTTGTCGTACCTCGCAGTCGTACCAAACGGTATCTTGTCTTGTGTGTTTGTGTGTGTCCTTCGGGAACTTCCGAGCTAGCCATTCTAAGCGACCGTGTATACCCCGCGATGTTTTTGACCAGATGTAGTTAGAAATGTGCTTGTTTCACAGTCCACTGGATTAGAAAGCATGTCGGCCAGTTTTGTTTATTTACGTACTTCCCAAGTTGCGTTATAAATGCCTTAGTTTAGTTTTATTTTATATTATTAATTTGAGATGGATTGATTTGGTTATAATCTTAATAGTTAAAATTTATGGAGTAATTTGCTTTGTTCAGAATAAGAGGTAATTAACATATTTTTTTCTAAGAATCTGTCATTGAGGTGTAAGATGACAGGAAGATGTTTAAATCGATTGACATATGTTTAAGAAATAATCTAGATGATAAGATGCATTATTAATTAGAATGCATATGGAGCTTTATATTCGAATTGCGACTAAACATTATGACAACTAAATAACAAAAAAATGTATATGTAAACCTTTATCATTATCAAACAAATATTTTGGCATTAAATTTTTCTTTTAAATTAATTCCAAAATAGTGATTAGAAAAAACATTAACATTTCTGCATCTATATGCCGTTTTGGGGGGTTACCCGGAACATACACTGATTTTAGGACAGACAAGAATTTTAAAAATTGTTTTTCCGTTATCCGCAACACAAATACATAATGTGTACGAAATGTTATTTTATTTTGGATATAACGTACAGAGATTACAATTACATTAGAATTAATAGACGTGTGATTTAATACAATTTGCACATTTTATTTTTATAGTTATTCGTTGAATATTTCTAAATTAAAAGCGATTAAGAGTTTGGAAGGTCGTACAGTTTTAGTTATGTTGGCTACATTGAAAAAAATCTGATTTGCATTATTTTAATGCAGGGTAAACTAAAATAAAAATGCTTCGGAAAAAAATATTATTTTTATTAATTCTTATTATGTTATACTTTTTTTAAGTGGAATAAAACGTGACCATTTAAATAATTTAAACGCTTCGGTGATCACCAAACTAAATCACGTGCTAAACTCGCGATTCGTTTGCGATGTTGTGTTCCAAATCATGACCCCAATCTTTGTAAAAAAAATTACCACTGACTTTTTACTCTGTATTTTGGATTTTTTTTTTATATCATGAGGTGGCAAACGACCAAGCGGTCACCTGAATCCGTCGAAATAGCGAAGCGACCGCTGCCCATAGACATCCGTAATTGCAGATGCGTTGCCTACCTTTAGTCGACGGAGGAGGGAATGCACAGAAAGAGGATATATCCTTTTCCTATGCGTCCGCTCCTCCGTCAAATTCCAATATACGTGCGGAAACTTTTTATACATTATAGTATAAAATTTGCAATTCAACAACAACAACAACATAACTCACGCTCGTAAATAAGAGTAGGCAGAGACCGCGGATCTCCATTTAGCGCGGTCCACACACATCTCTCTCGCTTTTACACTCATACATATACGCATACATGGTGATCAAGTGTTTTTAATACCGCCCTTCTTTGGTATTTCTAATATGCAATTCCTATAGTTTATTTTACTTTATCTCAGAATATCAACAAAGTTGTATAGTAGTTCCTTTTTAAAAACGTAATAAATGTATTTTTATGGCCGCTTTCTGTATTGGTCACGTTTGTTTACAAACTTTTCGTTTTTGAAGAAACCGTAGATAGGTTTTTCTATTGATTGTAATGATTGGTTCAGTACAATACAATTTTATAAAATATAGAAATATATGCATGTTAAATATAAATAATGTATTATTTTTCCATTGCTTATAATCGATAATAGTCGGTTTCCTGTTTCTGCTCCTTTTGAAATGTCAATGGTGACGTCACCACTTTTATAAAAGCACTAGCTGTCGCCCGAGACTTCGTCTGCGCAGAATTAAAAAAAAAACGTTATTAGTAGCCAATGTGTTCTTGCAGACTATGCTCTACATCTATGCCAAATTTCATTGAGATCAGTTGAGCCGTTTTAGAGATAACTTTTAATAAACATCCATCCATGTAAACATTCGGACTTATAATATTACTAAGATTGCGTATTTTATAGTCTGTTACAACAATAACATGATAGAAAATAAAAATCTTGATACAGGATTTATGTAATTTGCCTTAGATCCTTAAGAGATGTTTAACATTGAATTTTGAGGTCTCTTTCATTGTGACTTTGATATTGTAAAATGGACTCTATTGATCTAATACTTAGATACAATATTTGATTAAGCGAACCAAATGTGACCAAATATAGGAATTAGATATGTTTGAATGTCGAAACATGTCAAACATTGTGTTGGCAAATATTTGGCTATACTAATCGTGTCTGACCGCAAATGTGGCCTTTGTAGTGTTGACGATAGCTCGATTATGAATTTTATAAATCAAAACATAGGACAAAAAATATCGGTGTCGTTGGTTATTTTGTAAAGTATTCTTTTATTTTGATTTTGAATTTCACGTTGACAATGACTCATTGCTATTAAAGTAAGGTTTACTATGGACTGTTTCGAAGCAGTAATATTTAACTGCTCATTCATAAATACATTGATGTATGAATGTGTAAGAAGTTAGTTTTAATGTGTATTGTTGCCGTAAATATCATTAAATCAAGTGTACGAACTGTTCTTCTTCATGCTCTTTATTACTGAAGGTCGTGCTCATCTTGAAGTTAATTCACCAATGTGTCGTTCACTCCACCACTGATGAAGGGCCCCCGATGGGCTGGAAACAAGACATACATAATTTTTAAGGAATGTCGCTCGTTAGTTTAATCGATTTATAGCTATTTAATGTCATACAAACTCTTAGAACATTCTACTCGATTCATCATTATCGAGAAATACATATTGCCACGTAAACATCACTAAGTGCGTCACGCTGGGTATTTTCCAAATTAAATCGTATTAGCGCCTTATAAATCTCGTAATCCGTCTCAACTAATAAACACACCTGTAAACATACTATCTCAAACACGTGCATTGAACTGAACGCATTTTATTTTTTCAAATCAAGTTAGCTGTAGCTCGTTGCTTGCAAACATAACTGGCTGCAACGCACAAAAATTAGATTGTTTTTTTTCCTCAGAGGTCTCGCCACTTCTCCATTTAAAACTATAATCGTCTAAATAATCGATTTATTTGATCCGAATTTTAATTTATTTATTTAGAAAAAGAAAATATCAAGGTTTTTATTAGTGTAGTGATGATAATTCAGTGGAATGTGTAAGTGATATAAGTCTACTGCGATGTGGGATTTGATGCCGGTCAGGTGTCGATGGATCGAAACATTGAGGAAGTGTGGAAAGACACTGCTGCGTCGTCAACGGAGGCTACTTAGGCGTATCAAAAAGGTAATCATACATAGAAATGTTGTCATGGCATACAGTCTTCAGTTTAGTTTATCTTGAAATGTTTAGTGACTATTCATAATGGAACAAGGATAATAGATATCCCTTAAACGGATATATTAAGGTGTGGTTTCTTTTCTCGTTTGCTGCGTCCAGTGAAATCGGATGTTTAGTGTTACAGATATTAAAATGTCGCTCATAAGTTATAACATTAGTTGCTTATGTAATAGCGAAGGCTAATAACCCGCCTTGATCTGATGTTTCGCAATCGAGTGACGGTAAATATGCGAAACATAATTAGATCTGCAACGGTAGACTTTTTTGTACTTTGCAATTACAAATTAATATTTAGTAAATTATCAAGTGCTTAGTTTGAAAATAGGAAAGAAAGAAAATATTAATTGAAACATAATGCTAAGCAGTATTATAAGATTTAATCTTTATGGTGGCTCGTAGTTAGTTGCGAGCGTGCTGTAGGTTGTAGCTGTAGGCATGTTTCTATGATAGATGCACCGACTGCACCCCTATTTCTCTACTTAGGTATAAAGTTCTGGAGTTACGGGGTAAACAAACATTCACATTTTTTTATATTAGATATTATATTCTAAGTCATTTTCTTTAAAATAAAATTAACTAAAATCTAATCATATATTTTAAATGTAAGTTGGCCCTGTGATTCGAACGTACGACCTTATTATTCGAATATTTCATTTTATTGGTGTTTAATTAATTTTTACATTATATTATATAAAATTTATGTATAATAGATCCTGTTGGGTTTGCAAATAGTATAATAAAATTGTGTAAAACGACCTTAGTTAATTAGTGGTTTAGTTATCGGCATTGAACCTGGGGCAGGGTTTCGAGTCATTGCTCCAGTAACAATGCTTATTGTGAAAGCGCTTGAATTAACTCGTTATATTGATACCCTCATTGTCTCTGAAGTGCGCATTACTCTCGGAAACTTGGTAAGTGGTAGTATAACTTTTTGGGAATACGGTACGTACGGTTTATGTTTGCTTTTTTATGTTTATGATTTTTACATGCCAGATTTTTTGTCTTTAATATTTATATCAAATTTCACAATTTCTTTTTATAGTTTTTAGTAATTTTGTTGACTTTATTATTTAGGAATGAATATATCAATACATAGTATAAAACAAAGTCGCTTTCGCTGTATGTCCGTATGTATGCTTAGATCTTTAAAACTACGCAACGGATTTTGACGCGGTTTTTTTTAATAGATAGAGTGATTCTTAAGGAAGGTTTGTATGTATAATAAATGCATAATATAGTAGAGAAACACTGATAAATTTAAAGTTTTCTAATGTGATGTCGTAAATAAGCACGTTTTTTTGCGCTTATATTGCAAACGCTGGCTGAACCCTACGAGATAGACCAAAATAATGTACTACAGTATTGTTCACCTTAAAAAGTTCAACAAAAAAGTCCGCGATGGTATATGTCTATCTCTTAGGGATAACCCAGCATAACCATTTTTATTCTTTTACGAAGTGATTTTAAACAATACAGCATTAATCCTTATCCATTTAAGTACCTTAAATAAATTGTGCATTTATTCTGTAGTAGGTATATTTTGCATTGCACCCGTGCGAAGCCGGGGCGGGTCGCTAGTCTAATATATAAAATTCTCGTGTCACAGTTTTCGTTCCCGTACTCCTCCGAAACGGCTTGACCGATTCTCATGAAATTTTGTGAGCATATTCAGTAGGTCTGAGAATCGGCCAACATCTATTTTTCATTTTTTTTAACTGCGCGCGGACGGAGTCGCGGGCGACAGCCAGTATCTTATATATAAAACTCTCGTATAACAATGTTACCATACTCCTCCGAAACGGCTTGACGGATTTTTATTAAATTTTATATACATATTCAGTAGGTCTGAGAATCGGCTTCTATCTATTTTTCATACCCCTAAGTGATAAGAGTTATCCACCCCTGACATTTTTTTAAATTTTTCGGACATTATTTAATATAGTAGATAAAGTTTATAGCAAAACAGCGATTGCCGGGTTTTATAAGACGCAGGAAATATTTAATAACGGATAATCTAATCTAATCATGGATTTCTAAGACCAAAATCTCTTTATAGAACATATTGTCATCCCTGTCATTATCTTTGTAAAACTTTGTTTTCATTTCTAAAAGTGTTGTGCTATCTATTTGTTATAACAATAGTTCTTGTAGACGATCAACAGTTGCCTTCTGCACAATAACTCGGTACGTGATGAACTTTTGAAGTTGTATGATGTCTCAGCAATGTACAATTTCACCTTGTAATTACAATTAATTTCATTTAAACATTTACCGGCAGTTAAACGGTTAAACGTGACTAAATGTGCAGTAAACTACAATTATACGTATTATAAGTGCGCCTTGTAAAGAAAGACACGGAAATTGTAGTTTGATTGCTGGAAAGTGTTGTTTTTCTGATATATGGTATTTATCATCGTTTAAAGTCTTCTCTCTTATGGAATTTAACGTAATTTTTTTTCATGATCTTTTAGAGATTCTTTGTCTGTTATAGATTATTTTAAGTTAGCTGTCGCCCGCGACTCAGTATGCGCGGTATTAAAAATAATCTTTATAAGTAGCCTATGTGTTCTTTCAGACTATGTTCTACATCTGTACCAAATTTCATTTAAACCCGTTCAGCCGTTCTCGAGATACCTTCAAACAAACATCCATTCATCCATCCCATCTATCTAAACATTCGCATTTATAATATTAGTAAGATTATTGTTGATATGTTTGGGACATTAACAGGTTTAGTCGTAGAGTTTATTTGATTATATAAAGGTGTTACATAGAGGAAGTAATTATGTAAAGTGATGGCGTCAAAGGTTGCATTGGACGTACAACTTTCTAAATGCACGCCGCATCAAGAGTTAACACAAATGATATTTGTTCCCTTGTACAAACGAATCAACTTTGTTGTGGCGTCCGTTCTTAGAGTTTACAATATTGTTGTCTTTCTTTTTTTTTTCAAATAGAATGAAAGACTATATGCACATGGTAACTTAAGAACTACACGAGCTTACATTAATGATGGGAGTACATCAGATAATATATTTTAGATACGCTTTTTGTGACAACCCTATCAGTCATTGATTAAATTCTTGAATCACAGGGTTGTTGCAATTTTTCGAAGTAACAGAAGTGATGATAGCAACCGTGTCGTTTGCCAAGCGAAGAAATGCTGAGCAAAGAAGCCGTTTTATATATTATTTTCTACGCATGTAATCTTATATTTATCATTCATAGTGCTTCTTGGTATTTATATTATAACTAGCTGTGGCTCGCGATTCGGTCCGCGCGGAATTAAAAACTTAATTAGTACCATATGAGTTCTTCCAGACTATGTTCTATAGGTATATTCTTGCAAAATTTCATCCAGATTCGTTGAACCGTTCTGGAGATATTACATTCCTCATAAACATTCATCCATCCATCCAAATATTCGCATTTATGATATTGATAATATTTTATGACATAATTTTAAACCCTTTGATGTTGGTTATTTTTTTTATGTTAAAACTCTTGCTAAAAACTATGGTTACTGCATCGATAGTCTTTTTTATTTCCCTTTTTTATTTTATTAAGACATTGGTGACCTACAGACCTCAACAAATCGTTCCACAGACCTCAACATTATGTAAGACATATGTCTGCGCAAAGAAACGCAAAAAAAACAAGCATCGGTCAAATTATGTAATTCGTTTTGGTGTAACAGTGAAAGGTTAACAAACTGTTGGTTAATAAAAATTACTAATGTATTTTTTTCGATGTTTCTTATGATTTCGGATGACGGTAAAAAATTATCTGTAGTTTTGCAAAGATTACGTATAATGACTTTGTTATTAGCTTGAAGGAATGTTTGGCCTTGTAAATAAATTAGAATGAAATGTACAGATTACATATTGCTAGACGGAATGGGGTAGGATTATTTCCACTATTTAATCTTTAGTAATCATTTACTTAGAAGTTAATTGGGAAATCATAAGGAAAACACCGATCCAAGGGAGATAGGATTTTGTTACCTTTGTTTTTATAATAATCTTTATCTAAAATTAGTTCATATATATTTTGTATCGACATGTGCACTAAGCAAAAGTGAAACCCCAAGCGGCGTAACAGCACCGGTTAGGCAACAAGTCGGTACCGCGCGGCAATGTATTGCGACACTGTAAAACGCCTGCAGTATTGTTCATACGATACCCGTCTGTTTTTGACAAAAAAATAGATACAAGGTTAGATTTTAGAAAGCTAGTATGATCTTGTCTGATGAGGTTGAAAAAAATCACCATATAGAAACTGATGCATCTGTATGCTTGGTCCTTTATCCATGCAGATGATAAAAATGATGGTTTAAAAAGACTCTTTTAAATCTGAGGAGCTTCCGTTCCTATCAGATATCCTCTCTTACTGTTGACGGCCACCGTGAGGTTTTGTTCGTTGCAAGCCCGACTTAAAGTATATCTTAAGCTAAGGGATATAGTTATGCTTTCGGCATACTTCAAGTTAAAAAAGCCCAAGGAATAAAAGGCCTACGATTGTAACAGTTATAATCTTATGTGTTGGCTGATTATAATGATTATTAACATGTTCTAATTTCCTTGTTCCAGGTTTACCTGCACAGTTGGCAATCAGCGAGCGAGCTAAATATGCTCGTTGGCGCCAAGGTTGGCGGCGCCACGCCTCTCGTCATCGCCTGCAGGAACGGACACTACGACGTCGCAGAGTACCTCATAGAGAGATGTAAAGCGGACATAGAGCAGCCCGGTTCAGGTAATATTACAGATATATATATATATAGTGGAATAAGACTAAAGGTCATGCCTCATTAGACTCTGGTAGCGCTTCGCGGCTACCGAACGATGGAAATACGTTGACGATGAGTGAATGCCCCACGATAAGTCGAATGAACAATAAGCTTTATAGTCGAAAATTTACATGGTTATTAGAGAGAAAAATTTGCCTAAATAATTAGACGTTTATAAAAGTTGACGTTTTTTTAGTTCGCCTCATAAATTTTCTTATAAGTATTTTTAGTTTTCTTTTTCACCTGATCAATCGAGACGAGTCTTATTACATTGGTTTATAATAATTAAATGCATGTGAATTAGTTGAACCACACCATTGAATGGCCGAGATTATACTTCACATATTTTTTATGCCAATCACTGTAGGCAGAGATCGTCAACGTAATTAATTCTAATTATAGAGAAACAACTGTTGTTGACAAGCTTAAGTCGACTCCTCACGCTTGGCAAACAATGCCAAACAGCAAATACCAAACGAGAAACATGAATGAGTGGATTGGTGTTTGCCTGTTTTTGTTTGGTGTTCGCTGTTTGAGCCAGTGATCGGCGTCGGTTTCGGTTTTTCTACCAAATCAAAGGATTTTGAATAATGATCTTGCCAATCTAGAATAAACTAGCATGTTATCCAAGTGTGAATGGGTGTTGGATATTTGTGATCGGCTTTCGGCACGTGTTTGGTAATTGTAGCTGTTTGTAGCAAACTCCAAGCGTGAGTAGCTGGCTTTATGTTGATATCGAACAATAGATGTACCGTGGAGACGATTGGCAATTGTTTTAAAGTTAAACAGTTGAAGTAATTTGTGCAGTGGAATTCCCATCTAATGATGTAGTACATCTCAGTGCGAAGTAGGACTTGTACTCAAATATTGCAAGGATATTCGTATTTTTGTGTTGAAAACTTTGTATTTAAATGTCGACTGCCTACATTTTTATTCATTTACGTGTGTGTTTCAATTCGATAGTCCAGGCATATCGTTCTCATCACAGTAAACTCTAGAACACATTTTTAAATTTAAGCAAATTTCTCGCAATGATCTACTTGACCAATCTAAAACTTATATTTAAAAAAATCTTTAATCAAAATAATAATCAAAAATCGTTACGTTTTTTCATATTACCAAAAATGTAAATATTAAATGTTAATTTACTTCACGCTTTCGCCGATGTAGTGCTCTAAAATTGATGATATGTTTTTGCGTCGCCGCTAAATTTATCTCGGTCAAGACGTAATTTTATTACGGATAATGTTTTATCGACTCAGTGCGTAATGCTTGGAGAAAATGCCTTTTCAGTTTGTTTTTTCTTAATTTAAGTAATGGTAAAATAGCAAAACATGATTATCACATTATCCAAATGAAGGCATAAATATGTTTCACATTGGATTCACTGCACGTTTTAAATCCCGTAAATTTTGATAAGGCTCCGGTTATAATTTTTTTTCTTCATGTAGTTTAGCAATTCAATATTATTGTCACAATGTAGCATATTGCTAACCCTCTAATTCTCTTTTTAAAAAAGAAAGGGATAACAACATTTTATATACGCGTATTTCGATTCTTGATACCCAATGTAATAAACGGATAACTCGACCTTGATTCATTTCTTTCTCCCCAGTTCTAGAACATTCTAGGAATATTTTTATGAACGATTCTAGAGAACATGAAAGTATTTGTAATTACCGTATGTGTTTACGAGTGTGTATATTTTTGTCGACGTTACCATTTCAGAAAGGTGTTAAATGGATAAGTGCCAAATTGACGCAACAGGAACTAACAATTGTAACTGCGAATTATACTTATAAATAGCATTGCCAGGCATCCGGATAAAGCCGGACATAGGTAGGCTTTTTGATTGCGTCTCCGGCCAAAATTAAACGGTGTCCGAGTTGTCCGACTTTTGTTAGGCTTTTAACATTTCCTAAACGAGAGTGTCCCTATTGAGACAAAATCCTAAAGAATATAGGGTGTCCGACCTTTCTACCCAAATGTCCGGCCAAACTGGCTGGTCTGTCCGATTAATAGGTTTGGCGACCTGGCAACCCTACTTATAAATAATTTAAATAAAAAATGAAAAATTCATTAACGCAAGTTAAATAAGATTAATATCTACATCAGAACTTATGAGATTTCATTTTTTTGTTTTGTAGTGACATTTGATGGCGAGACGATAGAGGGCGCGCCACCGCTGTGGTGTGCGGCAGCGGCCGGCCACATGCCGCTGGTGCGATTGCTGGTGCGCGCCGGGGCCAATGTCAATTCCACAACGCGCACACACAGCACGCCCCTACGAGCAGCATGTTTTGATGGTCATTATGACATCGTCAAGTTCCTAGTGGAGAATGGTGCTGGTTAGTACTACTTTTAAATGTTGATTGAATTGTAAACTGCTAGCCTAGATACCTGACGTAAGTAATTTTTTGACTTGTCAACAACACAAGAGATCCGAAGTAGTGCCAACCATTGATGTTACTTGTGATGTCTTGATTGAAGTACCACGATTTCACAAAATATGTATCAATAATCGCACAAAAACATTACGATTGAAATTCTAGAAATCATAGAATTCACGATGGTAAGTAAACATGTGCACTCATACAAAAACAATCTAGAGGTGAATTACCCAATAATGGACCATATCTAATATGGAACAAAGTTGGTTCAAAAAACTTCAACATATTGTATTGCATTTTAGACATAGAAATAGCGAATCGCCACGGCCACACGTGTCTGATGATCGCCTGCTACAAGGGACACATCAGGATCGCCAAGTATTTACTCTCTCTGAACGCGGACGTGAACAGAAAGAGTGTGAAAGGAAATACTGCGCTGCACGACTGCGCGGAGAGCGGCTCGTTGCATATACTCAAGATGCTGCTGGGTCACGGCGCTACAATGGACGTTGATTCTTACGGTGAGCTGATTTAATGCGGGTTCATGAACATTTTTATTTGAAACTTAGAGATTTTTTTTTGACCATTAATGTTGATTTTACCTCGTAGGTATGACACCCCTGCTTGCCGCGTCAGTGACAGGTCACACACATATAGTGGAGCACCTGATCAGCGCGGAGCAGGGTCTGGTCAGCCGGCAGCAGAGGATAGATGCCCTTGAGTTGCTCGGAGCTACCTATGTGGATAAGAAACGTGACATGGTCGGAGCACTGGCGTTGTGGAAACGAGCTATGGATGATAGGTATGTGTTTTTTATTGCAAGATGGTACGCAATCATCAAGACAGTCTTGGTTACAGCAATATAAACTGGTTGTCTTACGCCCGAAATCAATATTCGATCTTTAAGATCGATCAATTCTTAGAATCTAGGAGTAATAATATTATTCTAATAGTTATTAATGTTTTGTGATCGTTGATTGTTATTGTAATCTTTAGATCAGTTAATTTTAAATTGAAAATATTAAAAATACCACGGATAAGCAAAAATAGATCGAGATGGCAAATTTGAAATGTACTTTAATCTTTGATTTATGATTTAATCTATTTGAAAATGTTTTCAGATTCCCAGCGGACGGTAGCGATCCGATACCAAAGCCGAAGGACATACCCCGCATAGAGGCGTACGACTACGCGGTGGAGCCCAGCGACGCTCAGCAGCTCGAGGAGATCCTCGCAGACCCCGACGCCATGAGGATGCAAGCTTTAGTCATTAGAGAACGAATATTAGGTCAGTGGTTAAATTTAAATGTTTATCGAATTCACATAAAACACGCGGTAAATGATACAGTGTGAAAAAAAAATCCGCATCTCTTTAAATACTTTGAAAATATAAAATCTATGTGGATTAACGCTGACGCTTTTTTCTGTGCGAATTCGTATTATCTAACTTGGTGGAAAAACACAAAAGTCATCGTATCTTTTATGTAATTTTATATGCCTTAGTATGATTTCCTACTTCCTATAATCACTTCCACTTTCCCACTAGTGTTTAATAAGTTTATAGAACTATATGATGATGTATAATACTTTTCAAATATCTAGGCTGCTCGGTAATTTGTACATGTCGTTATGCAGAACACAATTCTTGATGAAACGGGGGAATGTGAAGCTTGCATGACCTTGAGCCGTTAAGATATTTGAAAAATAGTATATAACAGTTCAGGAAAAGAATGTTTTGTGGTAATAGGTCCGGCGCACCCCGACACATCGTACTACGTGCGGTACAGGGGCGCGGTGTACGCGGACGCGGGACGTTTCGCTCGCTGCCGTCAGCTGTGGCACCACGCGCTCGACATGCAGCGCGCAGTGCTGCCGCCGCTCTCACCTCTCACACAGTCCAGTCTCTACAGCTTCGCAGAGCTCTTCTCCTACATGCTCGCAGAGCGCGCGAGACCGCCGCTACGAGGTAATATCTCACCCTTACTGTGTGTGTGCACTCACAGTCAAACAGTGATAGATCCCGCAACAACAATATTTGTTGGGTGCACGAATGGGCCTCGCTCGGTGCAATACCACGACCACACAGAAGACAGGCGTCAAGTGTAAGCAATTTCACGTACAGTCTGATGAGTGTGGCTTTCTTTTTCTTATTAGAAAAGGATGGAAAGGGGAAGTGGATTTGGGGGAAGAGGAGACGCATAGGAAGGGGAAATATACTCTTTCTGTGCGTCCCCTTCTCCGTTGATAAAAGGTAGGCAACGCATCTGCATTTGCGGATGTCTATGGACAACGGTTGCCTCGCTATTGCGATCCAGGAAGCCGTTAGATCGTTTGCCACCTTATGATATTAAAATAAAGAGTCCTTATGTGTCCTCCCTCTGTATATATTTAGTGTGACAATATTATAAGAGAAGAAATTTAAATATCTTTGTGAAGGCAATAAACCTGCACTGGGCCAGCGTTGACTATGTTCTAACCACCCCTGAATTGATCAAGCTCCGAACAGCTCACTTAGAATAATGAGGTGAAGATAAATTATTGAGAAAAATTGTTCATTTACTGTCGTACCTACTATACAACGATATCTTACTTCTTATTAATATTATAAATGCTAAAGTTTGGATGGATGTTTGTTAGAAGTATCTAAAACGATTAAACAGATCTTGATGACGAGGTTTAGGCTAAGCGCCATCTGCGCCCGGCCACCTCAAGTCCGGTGAAACTGTAAATGCCTCCTCAAGGCAGACAGTGACTCAGTCACAAAAAAAAAATAAGAACTTGATGAAATTCAGCACAAATGTAGAACAAATTATTAAGTTTTTTTTTTACTCTGTGCGGATGGACTCGAAGCGATATCTAGTATATAGAAATATATGTGAAGTACCGGTTAATTGTCAGGTCGTATAGTACCGCCGGTGCTGTTCGAGGACATAGAGCCGGTGTTCAAGAAGACGTTGAGTGAGATCGAGCGCGGCAGTGCCCTGCTTCAGTCGCGGCTCAGCCTCGACCGCGAGCAGACGCTCGGCACGTTGCAGCGCGTCCTCGTCATCTCGCTGCATCTCGCCGCTCTCTGCGCGCGGCTGCTCGACCACAACGACTGCTCGGAGCAAGATAGGAGGAACATTGAAAAGGCTGTCTACTCACTTGTTAAGTTAGATATTAAGGTGAGTGATCACATGATAAAAATTTGAGGCAGATTTGTGTTATAGGCAAAAAATGATTCAGAACTAATTTAGATTTCCGCAGATTCTAACCTTACTTCTATAGTCAAACAAGAATTTCTGGATACAGTACGAAAATGATTTTACGACACTTTTTTGATATTGTAAGTAGGGCGCTAGTGTGCTCTCATAATTTAGTTTGACTTATGCTTATCTGATCTGATATCCTGGTCTATATTTGTAGTTAATATTATATGATTAAAATAAGAGAGGTAAATTTATACTTTACTATTTAACGACAGTACTTGTAACTAGATGCGTAACTTTTCTATCCTCTGACAAGATAATGTTGCCATTAGGTACGTCAAGGTCGTTCCGCGCTGCACATAGCGTGCTCGGCGGAGGGCGCCCGGTCACGTGGCGGCTCCGGCGCCTGGCTCCCGGCGCCCGGCGACGCCCAGCCCTGCTGCGGCGCCCTCGTCGCCCTCATGCTGCGACTGGGCGCCGCGCCGGACGCACGCGACGCTGACGGCAATACGCCCCTGCATTTAGCCTGCAAGGTAATGACCTCACACACGCAAACATAAATACATAAGAAATATATTTTACTGTCTGTTCAGTAAATGTCAAAAACTTCATTGGTTTATACTTTGCTAGGTCGATTTATAAGGTCTTTATAAATATTTATATCAATGTTTTCGTCACATTTTCATTATTGCAGTAGGTCACTGCAAAATAAAAGCTGCCTAGCAAATACATATAAAAGATTGTTAAAATTGTATTATTAAATTATAAAGTATATTTATCGTACCATCAATATATAAAAGAACATAATACAATACACATATAAAATAAATACAATTCAACAATTGTAGACGCCAGAGACAACGCCAAAATCTGTTGCACAAATGGACCACGTCCGGTGAAATACCATGACCACACAGAATACAGACTTGAAGTGGAAGTAATCCCATGTTTCGTGAGTGTGGTACCGGAAGCTTAATTTAAGTACGCTTTCACTGTCCACCTTCTTATAAAGAAGGGGAAGTGAATTTAATGGAGGATGCATAGAAAGGAGAAACATCTCTGTGCGTCACCTCCGTCGATTAAAAGTAGGCAATGCATCTGCAATTGCAGATATCTAAGCAGCGGTCATTTCGCCATTTCAGCGAATTTATGTGTGATGATATATGTATTTCAGCTCAACCCATGTCCAAAGGGCGTAGTTCGTGCACTCCTAGCGCACGGAGCGCACATTGACACAGTCAACTACGAAGGAGAGACGCCCGAAGAGATCCTCAAAGCGAGTCAACAAAGTCTCTCCTCTATAGTCAATCCCTTACAGTACACATCTCTGAAGTGTCTCGCTGCACGCACAGTCAAGAACTACAGGCTGCCCTACAGACATGTCGTCCCACAATGCCTTCACTCCACCATCATAACGCATTGAAATTATAAACTTAAGAACCTTGCCATTTAAAAATAAACTCCTTAGTCTATGGTTTTTGTTTATTCCCACATTTGACAACCTTCAAATTAAACACAGCTTTTAATGATTAAATATTTTCAATGTTGCAACTCCAGTCCTCTACATTTTGGCATTCAATTCCTAAGGGTCTGTTTACAGTTTAAAGCGGAGAGTAAAACAGATTTTTTATCCCAAATAAAATTAAGCTTTATATGATTAAAACAAGTTTTTATTATACTTTTTTTTATCAAAAAAAGCGTAAAAAAGACGTGTAAAGTAAAATTACGCTTTGTTTTAATTATTTATAGGTCAATTTTTTTTGCGATAAAAAACTGCTCTGTATCTCTTATACTAGAAAAAATAATAAACAGAATATGTCAATAAGGACATTGATAAGAAACGATTTCGTCCTATTAAGGGTATGTTCCGATATACACTGCGAGCACTGCACAGCGCTATCACTGTAGAAATATTCGTTCCGTTATGGACTGCCAGTATACTGCCGCAGTACCCTAGGGAAATATATGACGTCATAAATCGCCGCCATATTCTACTGTGAGCACTGGGGTTTTCGAGGTAAGGTACTCGCAGTACTTTGATCACGTGATCAGTCAAAACCACCCGAGTGCCTGACATCTTATAAACAAAGCTACTTTAATCAGAAAATGTTAAAGTTCTGTAATTATTTTGGATTAATAAATAAAACAATGGAAGAATTGCAAAAATTAACCTTATTAGACTGTGTTGATAATGAAAAACATATTCTTTTTTATGAAAAAGTACTTATTTTTATTACATTATAAATTCAATTTATAATTAATATTAATTAAAATATTTTTAATTTTGACAGTACTCCAAAACAGTTTTTTTTATGTACTAGAAAACTTGAATACACTCATTTGAATGTTGCGTCAAAAAATGCGGCTGACAGTATACGAGATTGCGTTCCGTTTTAAATCGTAACCAGTACAACTGGCTATAAAGGAACGGCTTCACAGTATACTGAATTGACGTCACATTCTACAGTGGTCGCAGTGTATATCGGAACACACCCTAAATATTTTGGTAATGTAACGAATTGCTTCAAATGACAGATTAATATTTTTATACGCTAAAAGTAACCGACCATCAATGACATTTGGACATGGCGCCAAAATATCTGACACCTATCAAAACTATTGTCATATGTAAGAAGTCCAAGTAGTTTTTATGGCGTAGTGTTTTTAAACTTTTCGTAACATGCACAAATTACGTAGTTTCATTACATTTGGAATAATTTCTTCAAGTCAAAGTGCAGCGACATGTACAGAAATTGTTCAATATTTGTTATGAAAATATTGTTTTTTAATTTGAATACAAGGTCTCTATTGAATTTAAAAAAAATCATTGAAATGTTGTAAAACTGTGTTCGTAGACAGATAAAATGTGTTTTACCACACAATAAATGAAGTCTTTAGTCATCAAACTTCAATGTAGTGACAATTGCATTATCACATATCTGCATCCCTTTAATTTACTATGAGAAAACAGAAACTGAAAGATCATTATAAGTTTCACCGCAGTGGAGTTCCACGGTTACTATAAACAAAGAGTTTATCAATACAATTTAGTCTATTAAGTCCATATAATTTTTACCGTTGGTTTCGGACACAAAAATCTCAGTTTGAATCTTCAATTGATATGTTTTATACAGAGATTTTGCTCTCAGAAACCAACATTTAGTGAATTTAATTTGACATATTAATATAATCATTGCATAAAATATCAATGACTAGTCTTTGTTTTAGTTTATTCTGGGTTTTTTTTTTCTTAGTAACATTTACTGTCTATTTTATATAATAAATATATGACGCTGATTTGTGTGAATTCCGCCCGTTACACCGATTTTTGTCTGTGATTTTGATGTTTTTTTTTTTTGAAGATGTATTTTCAGTCAAGCCGGGCTTGGTTGAAGTAACGACTGACTGTGTGATTCAGGATGATTTGATGTTTTTTAGAAATGATTTATTTTTGCATCGTATTGGATTGTATTACTCTTCAGAGTCCTTCAGGACAGCCAATGAAATTTAACATGTTAAATGCTTCGAGTTTTAATTTATTAATTTCTAAAATTTAAATGTGATTATAGTCACTCCTTTAAATGTTGTTTCTTGTAATTTTTTTCGCATAACTTTAATTTAATTTTGATACATTTGTAATAGAATTTAATGGTTACAAACAACCAAAAAAAAAAAAAACTTTCCATGCCACTACCATATTTTTGTTTGAAATTGAACTCACCAGTCATCATTAAACATGTTAAAGAGTTTTGTTTTGCACTGTACTATTTTATTGTAATAGTATAGTTACAATGAAAATAATTCAACTAATATGCATCCAAGTGTACATTTTTGGTAGAATACATTGACTTTTCTCTTCCCATGAACTTACCATAAATCGGGAAAGCTCAGAAAGTAGTTTACAAAGCAGAAAAGTTTGTTAAACAGTATAATAGAGTATATACAATCTGAACGATTCTATACGCCATAATAAAATCGATTAATTCTAAACATTATAATTAAATTAATTAAATTCTAAATATGATTGTCGTAGTGTAAAGAGCGGAAAAACTGTCCATACATATTGTAAAAATATTAGTTTTTAAGTAGTTAGATAAATAGATTACTAAAAGGGTTATATCTGAATAAAATGCTATAGTATATTAGTATAAATTACAAAGTTATTGCATTGTACAATAAAATATAGATAAATGTCCACTTGCATTTCACTATCGGATGTCTTGTGTATTTTTGTCATAGTATATTTTGAATTTAGTAGCGCTGTGTGCTTATATATTAGATATTTTTGAAATTAATAAAAAATGCTTTAAAATAATTTGTAGTTTTACTTTTATTTACCAATTATTAGTTTTAGTTGTTGTATTACACTTATTATAGTCAAAGTAGATGAAATAAATAGGTTCATGATTGCTTTTTATGGTTAATTGAGATCGAAGTAACAGAATTAAAGAAAAACGCAGGATCTGATGATTTATTTTTTTATTTAGGTTATAAAATAACAGTCATACAAAAGTGAATATATCGACACTGGAAAGCATAAACGCTGTAACCCCGAAAGTATGAACTTTACAGGAGAGCCAAAAAATGATAACTCGTGAGCTGATACGCCTACAAGCATGCGGTATTTAGCAATGTTGTGTAGTTTGTGCTAACCTATAATAAAATCATTATCGTTTGATAATGGTTGAAATAATTAACGTGTGAAAAACATATTCGCGATTTCAAAGGTTACAGCGTTTATGCTTTCCAGCGTCGATATAATAAAAATGCAAAATGTTTGTGCTTTAAATTAAAAATAACAATATGGAAACCTTAGCTATTAGTGTAGTCGCTAACATACAGTGACTGTTGCGTATAGCAATGTTATAAAGAGGAAAGATTTGTTTGTTTACATTAAATAGGCTACGAAACTACTGAATCAATTTAAAGAAAATCTTTCACTGTTGGGAAGCTACATTATCCCCAGGTGATATAAGCTATATTTATTACTAGATTTTTTTAAATTCCGCCCAGACGAAGTTGCGGTCAAATGCAGGCAGGCAGTAAAGGTGTTTGGCTTTAGAAGTGTAACTTACAGTCACAGTTGGAAACATTTTTGTAAGTCACCTGGAACTGTTTTTAGTAATTCTGACAACTCAGTCAAAGATGCGTCTGGAAAATACATCCAAAGTTGGAACAACGTCGCCCGATTGTTCATTAAATCCTTTCCTAATGTTACATTATTATTATTTTTAATCTTTGCAATTTTTATAACCAGTTCTGGGGTGATTTTTTTCTTTTGCAATTTCCTTAATGCACATATCAACGGCCAGTATTCGAATTGATCGTAAAAATGTTCTGTTCCACTGACAGCTGACAGATAGAGTTTGCAATTTTTAGTGTTGCCATTATCCCATTTTAATCCTAACGCGAGGGCTTCGCTAGACTGCACTGCGGGAAATCTTTTGCGGTTATCGAACGTGTACGCTGCTACCAAGCCAGTTAGACGGTTTATAGTAAATTCATAGTTTTCAATATTCACTTTATCTCCTGTCCTTTTGACTAGTAATGGTGTACTGGAAGGAAATAGTAAACTTTTCGTCAAAACATAATTTACGATAATATGTGAGTCTTATATTAAATAGGGTCATATCCATACATGACGGCCACTATACTCTTAAATATTTTTTTATCAAAAATATTGTAAAAGGAATTTAAATTGTATAGTATTAAGGATAGAACTAATGTTTTTGCAGTTTGTTATTTTTTTTTATAACGTAATGTGTGGCCACTACCGTAGCTTATAATGTAGGCTTTAATATGAAACTAGTGATTGTAATCAACAAACGCACACTTACTTTTTCTCCAACTCCACTCCATCAATCATGACAACTTGGCCTGGAGCAACAGTCTTCAGCTTGTGTCGAAGTTCATAGCCTTTCGACAGAATCGTTTCTATATTGTTACTATGGCGAAGAAATTCCGCATCCTTGTAAACGCCGTAGAAGATGCGACCAGAAAAATGATCAAAATCACGTTGAGTTGGTTTACTTGTCGAAGAAAATTTAAAAGTTTCCATTTTTAAATCTGCAACAAAATTAATATTTGTTAGTAGTGGATAATATTTTCAATACACCCCTTATATAGGCGCTTAAATAAACAAATACTTTAACTAAATATGTAGTTACTTAATAATACAGATACTATACCAGTAAGTTAATTAATTTTTAATTAGCCTTTAGTGATGTGATCGAACAACATAAACAAGAGATTAAGATTATTTAGCACTATATTAGTATTGTTCCATTATATTATTATTACTTGTTTGCTGAGTCTTACATAATTTAATAGCGAAAACTTCCTATCCTTTACACCTTGATCAATAAACACTTTTATACTCACATTCACTTGAGATGCACAAAAAGCCTTGCGCATATTTATTCAAATGAAGGTTCAATCGATTTACTTCAATTCTTTGCTTTGATTCACAAGCTTGATATCGAAGTAACAAACAAATTAAAACAAGTCCACTAAATATAAGACTACACAATACAATAACCTACAAGCGTTGGCTAACTATGAAGCGACTAAACAGATAGAGTGACAAAGTATTTAATATCAATAAGCACCACTGTACCACTTCAGCGAAACATTATCATTATCTATATAAAAAGGGAATACCCGACCATTGTTGCCAGTTGTTGCAAGTTGAAACTTGAAATTATTCAAAAATTAAGCAAGATAATTTTTTCAAAACGTACAATTTAAAATTAGAAATATCATATTATGAACGTAATAAGAAAAGAGAAAACATAATTTAAGGGTTTTGAAAGTACAATAACTTTGCCTAAAACGACATCTATATTTAAAGAACAATAATTGAAAAAGTTATGCATTTTCAAACAACAGATGTCGCTACTTGCTAGTTATAAGCCACAGAGTACTTTCTTATATATAGGATTCTTATATATAGGAGTACTTTCTTATATATATTTCTTATATATATAAGCTTTGACCTGGCTTAACTTTGAATTTCATGTCTAAATTATTTTTTATGTTAAAAAATACGTTTTCGTACAAACAGTTGTTAATCCTAATTGCGTTGATATCACAGATACAAAATGATTTGTTATATTAATAGTTGGGACAGACAGATGCACTTTAATCTTACCAATTAATTATAAATGATTATTATTACGAGCGTGAGGTACGGGATAGTGTTAAACACATTAGACATATACACACATAAAGTTGAACATTCTAGAAGCCATAGTTGCGATGTCGTCGCAACAGTATTGATGGATGGATGCTTGTTGGAAGGTATCTAGAGAACGGCTAAACAGATCTAGATGAAATTTGACATAGATTGTAGAACATAGTCTGGAGGAATACATGGGCTACTAGGTTTTTATGTATAACATATTAATAAACTAACAGAACAACACAGAATAACAATTGGAATTTGTTTTAAAATATATGCAATATTGCAATTCGCTATGGACCTAATCTGCAGAGAAAAAAAAAAGGAAAATCATTGAGGAAAATATTTATGGTCTATAAGGAGAAATGAAGCCATTAGCCATCTGTGATTTAGGGCGATCCTCTTTCAAGAGGTTTTCGTCTTCGTTACGTAATCGTTTCTGTAATTACCTCTGAGTGTAGTCGGGAGATTTACTCGAGCAACAAACGTTACTCGATAATCCGATTACAGCGGACTCGATTATATATAAATATACAATGAAAAACAAATTTTACGTTTAGTTCTACGTCTATGCATATAAATAAAATTAATAAACCAATTTTCATTTAGTTTTACTTATATAAATGAGAAAGTTTATATGTTCGAATGGATGTTTCTAGAAGCAATCTCCTGAACGTCTCAACTGATCTAGATGGAATGTAGAATAGAATTCGAACATAGTTTGGAAGAACATTCCCTTGTAATAATATGGCTACTAAATTTTTTTTTATAATTCTTTGCCGATGGAGTCGTGGTGAATTAAAAAAAAAACCGCCAGTTAGCTAGCGATAGCTAGTTTTTATGTAATTAATAATGTTTACAAGAATAAAAGCGACATATTTTCTATTATTCGATATTATTCGAAGATATAAATCGAGTTAAACCGATTCATTACAGAACAAGCTGAATCGTAAAAAGGGGGGGAAAGATTTAAAAGGCGATTGTCGGAGAGTGATTTGTTGAAAATTCGTGTTCTCTTTTAATATAATTGTAGGTGGTTTATCTGTTGTGAGGATTACGTTCGGGGATTACAGACGCCGCCGGCCCGCACAAATTGAATTGTAATACGCTGCCATTATTAATAACAACGGTTTAGGGTTGGCAAAGAATTTACAATATAAAATTTAAATTTAAATTTTAAAATTTATTGCTTAGAACTATTTTGTTGGTTAGTATAAACTAGCTGACTAGCGGAGTAAAAAAAAACTTAATAAGTGGCCTATGTGTTACCAAATTTCATCAACAAACATCCATCCATCCATCCATCTAAACATTCGCATTTATAATACTAGTATGAAGTTTGATTTGAGTACGCCATTTCAAGATAAAAAAATGTCTATCCATGCAATAATCTATTATTGTCCCTAGACAGCTGTACGAAGTTTTATGACAATTACGACGTATCTAAATATTACACTTTTACGATATAAACTAGCAATCAAAAGACATTGTTACATAATCGAGATACCAATAACTGACATAACCCTATCGTCGGGCGGGTTCAACGGGGCGCAATATTTTTTCCGCAAATTTTAAGCGACTCCCTTCGGATATTCCACGAATCGGCCATATTTGTACAATCGTTTGTTCACAATGGTTTTTCTGTTTAACTGTCTTTCTAAAGTTGAGCTCGTGTCTAACAATACCTTGGTCAGAGGGAGGTAAACTTTTATTTGTGATTATAGTCGGTTATGTTTCGAATTTTAATTAATAAAAGTGTGATTTATTTTTTTTGATAAACAGATGATTAACTGATTACCAAAATCTAACCTAAAAATACATATTAAAGTATTCTTTGAAAAATCGGAAACTCTTTAACGTTTGTATTTGTAGAAATAAACGATGAGAGATTATATAAAATCAACTGTTATGTTTATTGGGAAACATTAATAAATCTGTCATAAATTTAAAGTCATTTTGAAGTCGGATAATGTTTTATGTAATAAGATACTTATGACAGCCTGTTAAACAAGACATGGATGTGTAAAATAGAGGTGTCATAAAAATGTATGAAGCATAGGGAATGGGCAGCTAACAAGAGCCGTCTTGTTTACGCTCCCCTGTTATTCCGCGTCGACGGTAATTTTGACAAACGATCAACAGCCCGCCCTCCGCGTCTGACCCGGCAAATACTCAAACTTAAGACTAAGGAAATTTCGTGTTTTGCAGCTAAATATAGTATCAAAATATACAAAGCTTCTTATTATTACTTAATAACTTAAATCATTGCCAGATATTTTAGTCCGATAATTTTGTACTTTAACGTAGAAAAGTTTTTAGGAGATTTTGAAAATTTCACAGATTTCGATGTATATAATTACCTAATTTCAACAATACCTATTTTTGAAAATTGACAGTAACTACGTGGTAACTATTTTCAGGAATGACAACCAGGTCTACTAGACCATATTATGTTTTTTTTTTAATTCACCGAAATAACAAAGTGACCGTTAATCATACACATTCGCAATTACAGATGCGTTGCGTACCTTTAATCGACAGAGAAGTGGACGCATAGAAAGAGAATATTTCCCCTTCTTATGCGACCGCTGCTCCTTCAAATTCACTTCTCCTTTCCATCCTTACCTTATAAGGAAAGGGTGGAAATGGAAGAGGAGTAAATTAGGTCTCCGGCACGCACACTCATCAGACAAAACTCGGCATAGTTTCCACATGACGGTTGTCTTGTGTGTGGTTGTGATATTTCACTGGTTGAGTCGGCCGATTAGTGTAACAGATGTTTTTTGTATAACTTTCTATATTATAAACTAGCTTTTACCCGCGACTCCGTCCGCGCGGAATAAAAAATAGAAAACGGGGTAAAAATTATCCTATGTCCTTTTCCTGGTTCTAAGCTACATGCCCACCAATTTTCAGTCAAATCGATTCAGCCGTTCTTGAGTTATAAATAGTGTAACTAACACGATTTTCTTTTATATATATAGATTTCAAATAGCTTTGTAAGTTTTAAAAACTTTAACAACTTTATCTAATTGTTATTATATTTCAATATTATCTCGATAATAATATTTACTATAGGAATCGTTTAAACAAGGAAATATGGCGTGCCTTAATTAATTCCGGCAAAATTCTCATTCCCCACATTGTCTGAGCTGGTGGGCTGTGGGGGACAAAGGTAGGGGGGATGAGGTGTGGGCGTGCGCCGCGACGGAGCCGGGGGTGGCATCTCGTTTTAACTTTCCGCGCCGATGCTACCACCTCGATAACTTCTACCATTGTCCACTCGAAGTTAACTTAATGAGTAAATTACATTCGTTACAATTTCATTTACATTAGATTTTTAATTGGTACTGATTGATATTGTAGTAATAAAATGATTTCAGTATATTGCTTGTAAGCTTTTTTTACATAGAAAAACTGATAGTCTCTTTTCGTTCTTATTTTTCTGGCTTATTCAATTATATATTACACATTCCGTGTAAATGTACAAAACACAATGTTATAGTAATTCATAAGTCGAACTCGAATCAATCGATTTTACGTAAGGATTGTTTCGAGAAACAATATTACTGTTGCGGTATTCAATTAACTAGAGGCCCGTTGTAGTGCCTTCGCACTTTTAGTTATGTCTGACAACGTTAGGCTGGAACGCCGCCGCCGCTCTGAAAGCAATTTTCCCTGTTTGTTGCTTGTTATGTGGCAACCGATTGTTTGTTGAACGAACAGACTTATTTCTTATTAGTTTTCATTAGATAATTTTTAGAAGCAAAGACAAGCGGTTAATATATCTACATTTTTATCATTGTTATCAGTGCTTTGTTAATATCTTACTTAATATTATAAATGCGAATGTTTAGATGGATGGATGTTTGGTTGAAGGTATCTCCGGAACGGCTGAACGAATCTTGATAAAATTTAGCACAGATGTAGAACATAGTCTGGAAGAACACATAGGTTACTAAATAAGATTTTTTTTTTAATTTCGTGCGGACGGAGTCGCGGAATATAAATCTTAATTCTATTATTTAATTTAGAATCTATTAATGTCTTATACAGCGGAAACAAACTGTTTCACAGAATTTAACTAAAACATAAATTAATGATTTTCAATCAGCTATTTTATCTCGTAACAATACGCATTTCAACTATGCTATATTTTTGTTTAAACTGCTTCTTATTTTTTTAAATGATTGTAAAAATAGTTACATAGGTTCTATAGAAAAAACAAGACATGAATAAAAATTTCTTGAATTATTATGTACCTACTTACTGAACTTCTGAACTCTTCCTTAATTCACTAATGTCACTTTAAATTGACGTAAGTGATATTAGTCTTTGTGAGCTAACAGATTAGTTAATGACGCGGCCTAACCCGACGGTTTCGGGTTGCATTCCGAGCCAAGGGCCCCCAAAGTAATTAATGTAACTACATATATTTTACAGGTAACTTTTTTATTTAACATCATTATATTTTTTATATAGTGTTCGTAAGTAATAAGTATTTAGTATCGAATGTTAAATGACTATGATTGGCTCACCGACAGTTTCTAATGTCGAAAAACATGTATAAACACAGTGAAAACCCAAAAAACTGAACTGAATTAAAAATGTGTGAATACATTTTCTACAACTATATTTTCAAATTGTGTATTTATTTATTTATTACAATTTTTTTTTCATTATTTATTTTTAATCTATTCATGGGTATTATTACGTACACATGTAAAATATAAATTTGTGTATAAAAATTTGAGATATGAAAATAAAATCCTTATTTAATATCATTTTATAGATGAGATAATGATTTTTTAGTGCAAATTTTGATATAACTTCATAACACAGAAGCTTTTTTTTGAATTAACAAATGTTTATGTGGTGCGTATTTAATCTGACCGATAAATCTTTATGGGTTACCAATTAATAAGGGATTTCTTCCCGCGTTTACTTTTTTATGATTCACCTTTGTATGGGTATAGAATTATTACGTATTGGCGACTGACTGACTAATTGGTTGCTTTTTAAACGAGGGGATATAGAATAACAAGCAATTACACATTAAAAAGGTAGTGAAGTTATGATGTTACGTGCAAATAATGATTTCGTTTCAAGTCTTTGTTAACTATTGAATCTTGAATTAATATAGGTACTTAATTTAGCTAATCAAGCAGAATTTTTGAAGATCTTACTTGAATAAAGAATTAACTGCGAAATAAAACAATATATAACAAAACAAACAGTATATTTCAGGCAGAAGATCATTGCCTTCGTAATATAATTTTTGTTTTAAACTGTTTGATTGTATTTAATCATTATGTCTCAACTTAATTGTAGTCTATTATTATTATTGTTTTCTTTCCTTTCTTTTTAGTTACTGTAGTTGTGAACAACGATGTTGGGTACATAATTACATTGTATCTGTTATATTTATATTATAGATATATACCTATTATGTAGTCGTTAGTTGTTCCAAATAAATAAAAACTTGAGAGGTGTCAAGGGACACCCGGATGGAACGAAGTTCCTTTCAATTAATTAGTGAAGCAACCAATGTTTATTCTATGCATAAAAAACTTAAGTCTTCACAAGAAGTACATTTTATTTCTATGAATTTTCGTTATATATTGTCACGTCGTTGCCATGAAAGCAAAAAGTGTCGTGACAACTTTTCGTAAGAATTTTTTCCGTCTAGCCATCTTTCACAACGCGCGGTAAGGAACTTCGTTCCAAAAAAAGAATTATAACTCAACTGCGTTAGAGCAGAATTTAAAAAATAGCCAATAATATGTCCGCGTGCATTAGCTTCCTTCACGCCAAAGTTTCGTAAAAACCGATGTAGCGTTTCCGGAGATTTTTCGAAACAAACGCGGCCTTACGGACAAAGTAACAGATTTTTTTTTTTTTTAAATTTAGTTTTGCATCAGCACCGCAAATATAACATGTGTACGAAATGTTACATTTTTTTCGATATAGCTTAAAGACACACAAATTTTTCTATTACGTATAGATTATCTTACTCTATTTCCGTATTCATTTCACTTGTACAAAAGACACTAAAAATTGTGTTTGAAAGCTGGTTTTAATTCTTCTTCTTCTTCTTCTTGTCAGCCATGTAACGCCCACTGCTGGGCATAGGACTCCCCCAAAGATCGCCACGATGATCGGTTCTGCGCAACTCGCATTCAGGATACTACCACAACTTTGACCAGGATCGGTTTTTCTTGCGGAAGGCCTACCCAAGCTGCGTCAACCTGTCCGTAATTAAAACTTTTCAATAATACATAATAATAATAGCACGCACAAAGAATAAATGGAAACCCTTAAATTCTAACCATCAATTCTTTTTGTTACCTTTTGAAAACTAAAAATTAATTAGTGACTAAACATTGTGTATGACCGAAAAAAGTTCGCATTACAGCTGTTATCTTTTGGCAGAGTATAATAAAGGAGCGTGTACACAATCTGTTAGCGATTTTAAGCAAAAGGGTCATTGCACACAACATCGGCCGTGGATAATGGCGTGCGGCACGGCGCGCGTGCGGCGTGACGACACTTCATTATATCAGTATTGAGCATTCAAACGACTAGTGATGTAACGCATTATCGACGATATAAAATAATTATAGAAAAAATAATAACACCGACTATAATTATGAGACACTTCAGAGTTGGATACGAATCGTACAATACATCAAATTAAAATACAAAAAACTGCAAACAAATGCAATCGAAAAACAAAACACTCTCATTGGACATCTAATATATAAAATTCTCGTGTCACGGGGTTCGAAATTGAACTCCTCCGAAACGGTTTGACCGATTCTCATGAAATTTTGTGAGCATATTCAGTAGGTCTGAGAATCGGCCAACATCTATTTTTCATAATCCCCCCCCCCCATTTAGTTTTTTTAACTGCGCCCAGACGGAGTCGCAGGCGACAGCTAGTCATTAAATAAAATTAATCTACCTAAATATTATCCGAGATGTCTAAATATTAACATTTCATTATAAGTTAAAGTATTGCTATAGTATTAATATTGAATTTTTAATTGCAATTTTAACTTCACATTTTCGTAACAGTGATTCTTTTTTAGTTGTAGAAACTGATAATAGAATAAGTGTAACGTGTCGATAAAACACATCACTAGATGTTAAATCGTCACAACAAGAGCCGGTAACCCTTCAGCGCGGCTTAATTTTATAATTGAGGGCTAAAGCTCAGCGCAGACAGCCCACTCGTTTATTACACCGGGCCGATTGCAATGCCACCAGCTAGTAACATCGAAATAGCAATGGGGGTTCGATCTTATCGCGATAACACTGACATCGCAATTTATTTTGATTTTTTATTAGTTAATTTATTTTAATCTTCCGACGCTAAAAGCTAAGGTCAAAGTAAGGAAATTATATTGTTCAATTTTAGTACAAGTGTCTTTATTGTCAATTATAGGGTTGTACCAGTGCATTTTTAATATTTGATAATAGATTTGTTAAAGTTTTAAAATTTTAAAATTAACTAGCATAAAACCCGACAGCGGCAGCGATGGCGGCTATATTATAATGTTCACCGCGCTTAGTACTACCTACAGATAAATTCGCTAAACGGCTTAATATTTTTTTTTCAAATACACACTCGAATTAACATACATTTTCTAAAGTTACAAATACTTGCGTAAAGTCGAATTAACGGAAATGAGAAATTATAACAAATATATCTAAAAAAATTAACTTTATAGGGCTATAAATGACTTATTAAAATTAGACATGTTTGTATCATCAATTTAAACTTTAAAAGTATCCAAAATTAATTAATTGATAATTGACAATGTGTGCCGCTGAAATGTATAAATATAATTTTTCCTTTCCTTGGAATTGGACCTTACTCTTGGCCTTGTTTCGTTAAATCGTTCAATGAATATGAGGAAAGTATAGAAAATATCTTATTAGGCAGCTTTTTAGACAGATTTTATAGAAGAAAAATAGAGCCTGGCTTTAAAATAGTACTAATTATATGAAGAAATTAATAAAACACTAAAATTCATTTTACTGGGTGGTACAAATAATATAACAAAAACGGTATCGTTTAATTTCTGACCGCATTAAAAACAAATATGGCAACAAATACACAAAACATGCCTTCAACCGCACGATAGCCACTCGTTTTAATCGAATGATTCGGGCGCGAACAACTTAATACAATAATGCTTGTAATTTCAATCACAAAATTAATTCAACCAGTTCGCCCGGTTTAAATAAGTCCCCGGTATCGTCCAATCGATATGTCGGGAGGACGAGGGAGGGCGGCTGTTACCGGTAAATAAGGTTTTGGCGGGAATACGATTGGATGTTGTACGTTTGTTGGAGGCGGGAAAATGTAGGAAGGGCGGGGTTGCGATTGGCGGACGGGCATAACCGGTTTTCACGACGTCAGTGACGGTTCGTCGGCCGGTCGGGTATCTTTAAACGGTACTGACATGTTCGCGTTCCTATTTTGAATTTTGTTGTGATTTTTTTTGTCAGGTGACTTGAACAGGACAAAGGTAAGTTCAATTATTCCACATACTCTCTTTGACATACTTCTATTATTTTATTACTTGAAATTTTTGGAACCAAAATACGTATTTTTTCTTTAAGTTTTTATTTTTATGTCATGTTATAAATAGGTTTTGTTCTTTTTTTCGCGTTAGAAACTAAGCAGTAGGTACTCAAAATATAAAGATTTTGGAAACATTATTTAATGTGGGAATATTCTTTTTAGACAGAACAATTAAAAAAAAATCTCTTATTTGTGTATTGAAAGCGGTCTTCTAAGTCACACTTTATAAGACCAATTAAAAATAGAAAAATAAAAATTATTTGTAAAACAGCTTCTAAGTTTTTTGTAAGTAAATAAAGCACTTTGTTACAAAAATATATAAGTATTGCTAAGACCACTACGGAAAGGCTACGATACTGCTACGAAAAAGCTACGAAGCAAAAAATCTAATTTGATAATGTTACATAATCAAATCTTTTCTTAGTTTTTCTTTGTATTTCATAATGTTAAGTAAAGATAACTTATATATAATTGTAGCCGAAGAATGGATTGGAATAAAAGAAACAATTCGCATAAGTTTCTATGGATATTTATGGGTTCGGTTAACTCGGGAGCTTGTTCGTTGAAATGGATTTATAACAAAGTATAGGTATGTAAGGCCATTTCGTAAAATTTCTTAGTTCAAGACAATTTTATGATGTTCATATTATTATTGATTGGAATTGGAATTGGTTTAAATATATACACACATTGTTTAATTCAATTGAAACGTTATTCTTTTGTCACTTATAAAGTTTTTTATTTTATTGTATGATTGTGTTTCAGTTCTTTAGATTTACAGGTAATTTTACAATTGTTTGTTAGATTGTTAGGCTCAGTTATCGCGCTTTGTTTTTTTCTGTGATAGATACCTGCAAGAAGCAGCTTTAATATGTAAAACTACACCCCTATATTAATCTGTACAGAATACACAGTTTGAGGTTAGAATACCCAGTGTAGAATGCAGAGGTAGGTTTGTTATAAATACCTATTTAAAAAAAAACAGAATACTACACAAAAACAGAATAATACAGAATATTGCAAATGACAAAGAATCTCAGAATAATCTGTATTCCCGTGAAAATCACTCTTAGCTTAAAAATTATCGTATAAAACATATTTAACAAAGTACCAATAAATACGGAAATCACATGTACTTTTAAAAATTGCTGCATCTCAACAGGCGAGGAGAGGACGCACGTGAGATTTAATTTCGGTCCCTATTTAAATATAAATACGTCTTTTGTTACTTCGTGTTTAAACAGGAGTGGTGCGGGGAGGTGTGGGGGTAGCGGGGAGGGGGGCAGGAACCCCTAATTGAAAGACAAACAAGGGACTGACGATTCACGGCGAATTCATTATTTTCACATTAAGTTTATTCCGCTCCAGAGGTTCAGGTTATAATCTGTCGAGTTTAAGTTAACATGTCACTCCGTCGACGATGTTCAACGGCGCTTTATATCAACGATGGCCTTTTTTAATTATAAAAAATAATTTATTTACTATGCAGACTTCTTTTTACAGTTTCTATTATCTCGCTTTGATTTTTAAAATGCTCAAATAATATAATAAATAATTCCCGTAATCGTAAGTTTCCTCTTCTAAAGTAGATTTTTTTTTATATTATAAGGGGGCAAACGAGTAGCGGATCATCTAACATTAATTGATCCGACGCTCATGAACATACGCTACACCAGAGGAATCGCGAAAGCATTACCCAGATACCTTACTAATATTATAAACTAGCTTTTACCCGTGACTCCGTCCGCGCGGAATAAAAAATAGAAAACGGAGTAAAAATTATCCTATGTCCTTTTCCTGGTTCTAAGCTACCTGCCCACCAATTTTCAGTCAAATCGATTCAGCCGTTCTTGAGTTATAAATGGTGTAACTAACATGACTTTCTTTTATATATATAGATGTGAATGTTTAGACAGCTGGATGGATATTTGGAAGAAGGTATATCAAGAATGGTTCAACGGATCTCGATTAAATTAAACATAGATATAGATCATAGTATGGAAGAATGTTTATTAATTTTTCTAATAAATCCATGCGGACACAGTCGCGGGCATAGGTAAGCTATCTTACTATTATTATAAATGCGAATGTTAAGATGGACGAATGAATTGATGTTTGTTTTAAGGTATCTCCAAAACGGTTCAATTGATCTCGATGAAATTTGGCATACATGTAGAACATAATCTGGAAGAATACATAGGATATTTAATAAGTTTTTTTTAATTCCGTGCGGGCCGAAACGCGGGCGACCGCTAGTATAATATAAAGATAGATAATATTAAATTACTGTCATTTTTATTCTCTTATTGTCAATATAGCTATTCGATGATTTTAGCAAATTGAATTTCAAAGCAATATTCTGCGGAAAAGAGACATGCGAAGATAAAATAAACTAAGTTTATGAACTCAATTGTCTTTACTCGATGTCAAGTAAAGTACATTACCTTAAATAAATAATGGCGTATAAGATTTATTAATTAATACATACTTACATAATATTATAAACTATAGCTGTGACAGTAAACTGAGGCCCTCCGTACACAAGGCAAATTAAGTTCTAAAAATTAAGTTTTTATTTCAATCGCAATATACCAATAAAATTTAGAAGTAAATAAATTATATTTTTCTTTATTTTTCTCTGAAATTCCGACAAGTAACTTCATATATCAAATTAATAGACTGCGTGCTCTTTTTTATCGAATTCACCCCAAGCTAATTTTTGGAGGGAAAGTTAATAAAAGATGGCGGAGCGGCGCGCGAAGTCATTTTCATCGAATCAACATGGCAGATATCATTTCGTAGACGCGGCCTATTCAATTACTTTTGTAAGTAAATTCGGAGACAATTTGCATGTTTATGATTATTTTATCACGAAGCCAATGTTGTTTAGTTTAACTTTTTGCTATTTATTAAAACAAATTCTAAAATTGGATTACGCAAATTATTTTTGGATAATTATTTTTAATAGAATTACTTATAGAAACTTTTAACAATTTTTAAACTTGTTTTAAAAAAAAATTGACTATAATACTCCCACCCGCTTTTTCTTTTTTCTACCTTTCAATAAAAGTCCCGTCAAAATCAGTGTAGCCGTTTCGGAGATTACCTGAAACAAACATCGACAGACAGACAGGCATACAAAAATATTAAAAGTTGTTGTTTTTTAAAAGCAACGCAAATAAATTATGTTCTCGAAATATTTTTTTCCAATATAACATGCAGACACTAAATTGTCAGTAATATCAAATAATATAACATTCAACGTATCGTTTAAAATTCAAAGCGAATTAAATTGTAAAACTAACAATAGGGACGGATTAGTTACGAATTCAATTGTGCGAAAAATCCCCGTAGCTGGAGCCCGTGTGTCAACATGGCCTCCGTAGAGAAGGCCACTTCATACTGTTTCTTTTTAATTGGTTTAGGTTGAGATTTTTGTGATAAAAATTTTTACATTTTAATTGTAATAAATTTCTTCTTTATGGATTAATATGGTAAACTCTATTTTTAACAAAGATACCATATGACCCATATGAATTGCGTCACTTGATTTTAATTTAATTAGGTACTTGCGACTTTTTATTACCAACAACGTGTGTGTTGTTTCGGTAGATAGTTATTTTTAGATGTGAATCTAAGAATTAGATTTGTTATTTATTAAATATGTTATTTTAGTCATACGAAATGTGAACGCTATTATGTTGATAATAAAAAAATATTATCCAATAAATTTTCTGAATAAAATTAAATGGAAAGAGAGTATGAAGAGATGTTTAGTCTAGAGCATTCTATAGTCAAATCGAGATTTCCATTTCGCGCTCGCCAGGGACTCGGGGGGCGTTCAAAATGGCGATTAAATATTAACCGACGAATTAACTCCATGTCTTCAGCCGTCGACACCAATTAAGCGCACAAAGTAACAAAGTAAATAACGCCAGACGTCACCGATTAATTTTGTACGAGAGTTTCGGAATTTTAAGGCGCAGTTTGTTTAAAGGTTGCCGGATTTGTGCGACTTAGTTGAATTAATTAATTAATTATTAAGGATACTCTCGTGATTTTAATTAATTGTTTTTTCTTTACGTTTTCTCGCAAAGTTTTCTCAAAGCCTTATATAATCTTAGCTATCATTCCTTGAAAAGAGAGAACTTTATTTTTTAGACAATTTACACAAAATATGAATAGACTTATTGGAGAGAATTAAAAGAATATTTATAATTTTTCAAAGAATAAAACAATTCTATCAAATTTATTTCTGAACCACGAGCTTCTACTGTCTTCAGTAAATCCAAAAACCTATTACAATAAGTCTGAAACGATTTTCTCAAATTTATTATCAATGCAAATTTTGTTTGCATTTAAAAATGATGACCGCAGACTAAAAATATTCAGCCCCAAACTTTTCTCGATACAGACAAGCATAACAATTGTGTATCGTATAGTACAAGAGGCCGCCAACTGGTACCTTATACAGATTAAATAGCATTCTGTGCCCCGCGTCCTCAAAGGAACACTTGTATTGAATGCTCGAGGACGTATCTGATATTTGTCGGGTGACAATCTTCATGACAGGATAAATATAAAAACTATTGATAAATTATTGGTTATTTTTATATAATGCGTATATTCGGCATAAAATCGAATTCTATTTGGATATTTATGATCGAGCTTTAACATCAATTACACGATAGATATGATTCTATACTACTGTAATTCAATAGAATTTTTTTAATGTGTCTGTGCTTACAATCTTATAAAGGTAATTATTAATTTGTTTAGATAGGATCGTTACAATTTGTCATTTGCATTGAATTCGTATATAAGTATCTTTGTTTCATGTCGAATTCCTGTAACGTTCACAACGGCTTGGCTTGATTAAAAAGATTGTGCGGTCTATACTAACTTAGTGTTTTAGGTCTATAGTCAATCGGATGTTTTGGTTTTTAAATCAATTATATAACAAAAAAAACACACACACAAGTATGATCTGATTAAGCCTGAAATTTTAATGCATAAAATCCACCATGTAATAGAAATTCTGATTTTTATAACTTAACATTTGGTCCTATAATATACATGAAACAATTAGTATATCATATAAAAAGATTATCCACACTTAATAAAAATCAAGGCCACCCTAGTCTACCCTAAGTTTGACCCAAACTACAAGTCCCCTTTAGTTACGGATTATCCGGTGTAGTGCACAACATGCTGTCAATGCGATGTTGTATCGGCCTTACATCGATTTAGGAAACTGTTTCGTGAATGAAGGAATGTTCAAACCTCTTTACTATTAATTCGATTTTATTGTAAACAGTGTTTTTAATTATTTGTAAATTGTTAATAATTGGCCAGTAAATTGAAAAGCTATCTGTCTAATTTGTAGGTTTCACATATTTTAATAGAGATAAGTTCAGGTTGTATTAGAAATGAGAAATTGTTTTTCATTTCAAATTTTTTTACCGGAATTACTTCTGTAGTCTTGGAGTAGGTATATTAGAATCTAAGCGTGACTTTACTCTTTTTTTATATCCATACATCTAAAAAAGAAATCTTTAATAAATGTAAAATAAAAAGCTTTTTCAAATCAAGCTTTTATTATGTTCTTGTTAATTAAAAGAACTAAAAACAAAAAAACAGACTATTCTTTAACACGATTTAAACGTGTGCAATCTCGACGAGGTTGTGTTATTTCATTGAGATATTTCTATGACCGTCCTCCATCTCCATCATCAGATCAGCTCAATAAGTAACCGGGAAGTGGATTAAATTTAATTTACAAGATTTGATGACAGATAGCGGTATAGGTGAAATTAAATAAAAGCTTGTAAAGATTTATTCAAACAGGCGCTTACATGGTGCATTTATAATATTACAATATTTCATATTATTATTTTAAATCCTTCACTTAGTTACAATTAAACATAAGTGTTACCGTATCATCCAAATTGTCTCTAAACAACGATTAGTTCCGAAACAAGTGTTGCATATGCTGCTATCATATCCCTACGGAGAATCCCTATTCCACCCCCTTTACCCCGCCCTCGTCCAGGGATAGACACCATATGGCCCTTGTAAGGGAGATATAATTACGACTGAATATTATAAAATATAATACACAGAATTGTTGACAGACCAAGCGTGAAATAAATAATTAATCAACAATATCTTTTTTGTAACGGGATTAAAGTATGCAATCTTTTTCAAAGATTATTCGGATTGTAACTACTCTTTTTTATCTCTTAATAATATAAAATACTTTAAAATATTATGTAAAAATCTACTAGTCTTCTAGTTATTTAAAAAAAAACAAAAAAATGGGACCCATCTGCAAGCACTTCCTTTCGATTAAAATAATTTTTATCAAAATCGGACCACCAGGGGCGGAGTTTCGCGGTAACACACATAAAAAAAAAATACAGTCGAATTGATAACCTCCTTCTTTTTGAAGTCGGCTAAAAAGAGAATTAAACATGAACAATAAGAATTAGGAGGGAAAAACGGAGCGAAGAGCGATAATGTTTCTGATAATGCAATTCTTCCGAAACATAATTATTTCGATGATTTTACATATTATTTAGTTGTATGTTGCAGTGCACTATTCTTTAAGATAATTGATGATTTATCGATAAAAGACATCCCTAAGAGATGAGACATATGCAATCATTATGATAATGTTACATCATTTAACGTAATCAATTTGACGGCGCGCCCTGCTGAGGGTTGGAGGTTTGACCGATCGCGCCCTATCTCGATCACTAGTGATGTGAAACTATCGAACTATCGATGTCGAATACAGACTAACACCTTTATTGTGAAAAAGGCCGAAATACCGAACAGTAAGTCAAACTGATCCACATTCGATTTAGTTTTCAGATTGAACAAATTAAAATAATTTCCTATCTAAAGGTTTCTTTTATAGCTGATTTAGATTATCAATAGTATATTACTGTAAGTCTCCGCTTAAAACACCTAGAAAACATCTATGAAATCCAATTTTATGTCATAAAGATGATTTTTCAGAGGTTTTATTTAGTTTGCTTGTACGTTTTATTTTTCTCATATTATTATTTTATCTACACATCATATCGTCACGGTACATCACTAACAATCTGTTGGAAATGTCACCGCGAATTTAGTGGCGACCCCATGTTGTTTTAAAGCATTAGGGGTATGACTTTTCAAGTGGTGATTTATTAGTTTACAGTAGTTCTAAATTATTTTTTATAAACACCGTCAACCCTTTATTTATTATTGATACTTGTTCTTTTTTTGGGTTTAAATGGTTTTTAAGAGTACCGAGTTGGCAATCTTTGTGTATTAAATATTATACCTAACAATACTTACAGATCTTTATATAAGTACTTACTTAAAAATATGTATTTTTTTTAAATTCTAGATCAAAAATTAAAAGTATACTAAAGATACTTACAAAAAAAAAAGTAATATTGGGAAACATCATAAGCTCACTATATGTCCTTACAAAGGGCTCGGAGCCTACCCTAAGTTAGGGGTGACTAGGCCATAGTCAACCACGCTGACCAAGTGCGGGTTGGCTTCACACATATCATTGAATTTCTTCTCAGATATGTGCAGGTTGCATCACGATGTTTTCCTTCACCGTAAGAACGTCGGATAAATGAACATATGTATATCTAAAATCGTAAAACACATTGGATTCGAACCTGCAGATTGCATGTGCAAATGCTTTACCCCTGAGCAACCGACGCTCTGGGATACATAGGATACATATAAAGAATTTTTAAATAAAAAAAATAACAAATGGAGACAAAACTATTTAAGTACCAGTAGTCATATGTTTTTTTTTTGTAATAATTCCTTCTTTTATATCAAAAATCAATATTCCAACAACCTGCCAGCCCTACTCTTAGGGCGTCAGTCCATACATTACATCGCCCTTCGTCCCCAATTCAACCCAATTGATATTCGATACACCAAATTCACACGCACACTCTATTTGTACACAAATGATCGCTTTTGTTCTCACTCTCGCTTTGTGATTTTATTGCCACAAGTCAATGAAGCTGTTTCACAATAATTGCCTATTTTACTCACTCATTACACAATTCGGCAAACGTTGGCCAAATGGTTGGCGTGATTGTCATTTTCTTAATGGTTTTATGCGTTCCAAATTTTGATATTATAATTGGGAAAAATATTGGAAAGTTTTTTTTAAGGTAACGACATTATTTAGATGTTTAATATAATACTTTGTTGCAGTATGGAGGCTACAAATCTGGCTCTGCCGCCACGGGAATCTCTTAAGTCCCGTTCAGAAAATAAGGGTTTACAATTAAGCGCTAAACCCAACCAAGTAAGTAACAAACCACCACATAATTATAATAGAACACAACACAACACACGTAACACATACAAAAATTACAAAGATTGCTATTTTTTAACTCTGTACAAAGACAAATATATGAAAATATCCTGTGTTTGTGCTTTTAGGGCAGAAACTCTATTTGATTACACTGCTGTGTTCGTTCAGTTAAAGTGACTCAACAATTTACATTAGTTTCAATTACAATCTTTTATTTCTAACGCTTTTAAGGAAAATATTTACTCCAAAATATAACAACGAAACTACTCTTTTTTCTAATAGGTGGGAACAGTATTACTATACGGCGTACCTATCGTCTCCCTAGTTATCGAAGGTGTGGAACGACTCTGTCTCGCGCAGATCTCCAACACGCTACTCAAGCAGTTCTCATACAACGAGATTCACAATCGTCGCGTCGCACTCGGTATTACATGCGTGCAGTGTACTCCAGTACAGTTGGAGATACTGCGTCGAGCTGGAGCCATGCCAGTGTCATCGCGACGTTGTGGTACGTCAATAAAACTACTAATAGAGAAACATCAGACCTTACTATAACTACATGTATATTCCGGGGATGAATAGCAATCGACTAAAGTACACGGTACATAATAAGAAATACAACTGCGAAAACATCTCTTCCATTAGTCGGATAATACAGTTGGGTCTGACAGTTAAACTCAAATTGGAGTAAACTGCCTTAATTTATAATTTTTACTTATAAATGCTTGACTGAAGATCGATAGAACCACGTCTGCTATCAGTAGTATTTCAGGTGGATGTGTTTATATTTATAATTTGACAATTTTCTACAAAACTTTGCTAACAGGAATGATAACACGACGTGAGGCGGAACGTCTATGCAAATCCTTCCTCGGTGACAATGCTCCGCCGAGGTTACCTGATGATTTTGCGTTTGCTGTTCACCACGAGTGTGCGTGGGGCTGCAGAGGTGCTTTCTTACCCGCTAGGTACGTTAGAAAATATTGTTTACTGCTAAAGTTGGTATAAAATTTCATAAGCGTTGCATTCACTTTGATTTCATTTATTCTGCGTACTAGCATGCTGTTAAATTGCAAGTAATCTATAGGATTTTGGGTTACTTTTATTTCAAATCTAGATACAACTCATCGCGGGCTAAATGCATCAAGTGCGCGTACTGTGGCCTGTTCTTCTCTCCTAACAAGTTCATCTTCCACTCGCACCGCGTGGGCCCCGGCGATAAGTACGTCCAGCCAGACGCCGCTAACTTCAACTCGTGGCGTCGACATATGAAGCTCAGCGGTAGCCCGCCTGATGAAGTTGTCCACGCGTGGGAAGATGTCAAGGCAATGTTCAACGGTGGTACTCGGAAGAGGATGCTATCCGCTGCTAGGTAATTAACAATGTTATACGGGATAAGATTGGAGGAGACTATTTCTGAAATAAGTAAATAGTAATAGCAATTTATAAAATCTAAAGAATGGTTGATTTTAGTCACAGGTTTTTCTTCATTTGTTTTTAGCCGACTTCAAAAAGAAGGAGGTTATCAATTCGACTGTTTTTTTTTTTTTTTATGTGTGTTACCGCGAAACTCCGCCCCTGGTGGTCCGATTTTGATGAAAAATATTTTAATCGAAAGGAAGTGCTTGCAGGTGGGTCCCAGTTTTTTTGTTTTTTTTTTTTAAATAACTAGAAGACTAGTAGATTTTGAATATAGCTTCAAAATTTGTTGCGAAAATTAGGGACATTTTTGCTTTCAGCGCTTACGTAGGCTAAACTATAGGACCTACATAAAAATGATGTATGGCGAATTGTAGCTCTTTAAATGTGCTAAATAAAAGTCAGCGATAGCATATATCTATCTTTTATAGTTTTCTCACAATAACCATTTTTTTCTTCAGAAACATCAATTAAATTCATGCCCTATTTCCGACGCTATTATTCAAGTTCAGTATTAACCCTTATGTAAATAAACATGTTCGTTATCAAGATAATTTAATGTAGATTATATTTGCAATTGAAACTATATCATTCTGTCTAATAGTTTAGGAGATATCGTAAGAATAAAATTACGCGGAAACGAAAAATGCTACACGAAAAGCACAATTTTGCTTTCTGGGCTTACGTAGGTCAAACTATATGACTTACATAAAAATGATGTATGGAGTAATTATAGATCCTTAAATTTGCTAAATAACAGTCTTCGGTGGCATATATCTATCATCTATGGATGTCTCACAAAAACCATGTTATTGTGAACAAACTTCGATTAAAATGCACACGAAAAACAGCGTCGTAAGCTTACGGCGCTATTATATTACATTCGATATGAATCCTTATCCAAATAAATATGTTTGATGGCTAGAGTATTAAATGCAGATTACATTAGCCTTTAAACTATGTAATTCTGATCAATAGTTTGGGAGATATTAAATAATTAAAAACTACGCGCATTCGAAAAATGCTAGTGCGGCGCGCGGCTGGACAAAATTAAAGGCACGCTACGATGTATTAGTTCGTTAATTTTCAATTTGTATACCGATTTTGATAATTATTTCATTGTTTAAAGGATAAGTGGTTATCTGCTGCATTCTAAATTAGTTTTTGAATTGAAGTACACACATATCAAATAGGAAAGTCCTTTTCTTTATTTGTCTTATTTATGTCTTTATATGTATTAAGGAAATTTGTAATTGAACTTCAAATTCACTAAAAATTGTGAAATAAAACAAAAATTTTAAGAAAAAAAAAATAGCCGACTTAAAAAAAAAAACAATCTCAAACAAAATGCACTCAAAAGTAACCTAAAAAAACCAATTTCAAACAAAATGTACTCAAAAGTAACCTAAAAAAAACAATTTCAAACAAAATGCACTCAAAAGTAACATAAAAAAACAATTTTAAACAAAATGCATTCAAAAGTACCATAAAAAACAATCTCAAACAAAATGCACTAAAAGAAACAAAATAATGACATGAAAACTTCTTTCTTTCTTTCTTCTCTCTTTCAAAAACCCTCTAAACTCTAAAGAAAGTTCTCTTCTTTCTTGTAACATGTCTATATTGTATAATTATTGTTATTTTGGAGTCGGTTTCGGCCTAAGTAGGGACATAAACGTAAGTATGTCTCATACATCTCAAATATAAAATGTATAATATTATATTTACTTCGGCCGACACCGACTGCGAAATAACAATAATTATACAATATAGACATGTTACAAGAAAGAAGAGAACTTTCTTTAGAGTTTAGAGGGTTTTTGAAAGAGAGAAGAAAGAAGTTTTCATGTCATTATTTTGTTTCTTTTTAGTGCATTTTGTTTGAGATTGTTTTTTATGGTACTTTTGAATGCATTTTGTTTAAAATTGTTTTTTTATGTTACTTTTGAGTGCATTTTGTTTGAAATTGTTTTTTTTAGGTTACTTTTGAGTACATTTTGTTTGAAATTGGTTTTTAAAGTTGGTTTCTTAACTAGTACTTCATGCATAAGTTATCAGTACTAGTAGTATTCATTTCATTTAAATACAAATTCTAAATCGCAACAATAAGTTCAGCTTTAATCGTGCCACAGAAGGTTACCTATTCGCAGGCCGGAGCCCGAGGTGGAGGCGAAGCGGGCGCCGGCTAGTCCGCCCAGCGCTGCGCCCGTGCCGCGACTCGCCGACTACGTGTGGGGCGCGCGCCTGCCGCTGCCCTATATACCTTGGCTCAAACCCACATTATGGACTCCTGGTAGCGTAACTTACAGTACTTCCGAAGATAAAGGTCCCAGCGGTGACGACCTCAATTTCACGTCTGCATTTTGTAAAGTATACTTTTGTTGTGTCTTTCATGGTTAATTTATTATCCTTTAACAGGTGCGTTAACAGCTCTGAGTGGTGTCGGTGCATTGGAAGAGCCGCGTGCCTTTCGTCCCGTTCGCTCACATCGCTTGGAATCACCACAACTTTCGCCCACTTCGCCACAACGTTCACCTGCTAGGTATCGTATCTGCATTGCTTCTATGACATTGCGATGTGAATATCAAAGCTTTCAAATGATCTTGTTTGTTTGTTGTCAGATTTTCCGCTTACTATAATAAGCAATTGAACCAGTACGTTGTTTAAAATTATACGGATATTTCTTTTACAAAAACCAAAGGACTTAAATGACCTGGGTTAATAATAAGTATATTGTGGATGTCATAGATAGTTGGTATACGAACAGAAACATCCATTTTGTCAATCGGATAGGTCTCCATTAGCAACATCATCGCCCAGAGGAAGCCGCTCTCCGCTCCGCTCCCCGCCACGCTCCCCGCCACGCTCCCCGCTCCGCTCGCCGATATGTTCGTCGCCCGCCAGGTCGTCCAAGAGCGACAGAGACAGCGATGAAAGCGTAGACATCGAAACTACTGAAGAGGATCACACTAAAGACGCAGTAAGTTTATTGTCTATCCTTTTCTAACGTTAGAACGCAGAGGTACTTGAAGTGGATTAATAGGGCTGTCAAAAATATATATATGTATTAATAATACATTTAATTTATTCGTAAAATAAATATTTTCCATCTTATTCAATTTAATAAAAGGCGAATAAGAATGAAGCAAAATACTTTGAAATAATGTACTTATCAAAATTTACGGATGAACAAAACTAGGGTTGTCCAAGATATTTAATTTACATTGTTATCATTTTTTTTTAAATCTAAAACACGTTGAAAATGTTGATGAAAATAACGTCCTTTACGAAAAATAAAAAATGTAATCCAAAATACGTAAACGTTTTTCAAATGCAGGTCAATAGCTTAGCACTGAGTGGATCGCATTATCCAACGGCGAAGTGAACTCCGCATTCAGGACAAGCGGTGCTCAGTTGAATCCAATTTACAAAGTTGCCAACAAAAAAAAATCCAATCACAACCCCCGTAGTGAAACATTCGAAGATTATACGTTATTTTTTCTTACCTCATAGTTACTTGTACAGTATCATTATAATTAAGTATAACTTTAGTACAATTAAGCAATTAACACGAGCCCTTGGATTTTATTAGAAAAAAATCTAGTCTTCGAAAGTTTAACCTTTTGATAATAATAACGATTATACATATTATATTGTAATCAATTTTGATCTTCAATGTCTAATAGCGGGTTTCTCAGACCAAAATTCCTGTTTAAAACATATTGTCATCTATGTTTACAGATAAAGAGAGAGATGACGATATGTTTTATACACAGATTTTGGTCTCAGAAACCAACCGTTAATGATCATTGTTTAATTTGGGAATGTTGTAAAGATATAGAAAGTAATTTCCGAGCAAGGGATAAATCTGTTGCCATCTTCTAATAGTTTAATCAGAATGTAAGATTTTCTGATTCTTATCCACTGAAAATAATGATGTTGCTATCTAAAAATGTACTTCACGTGAAAGTAAAAAATAAAACAAATTAATTTTCCTTGTTGTAAGTACAAAGACGTTCTCCAGAGATTCCACACCGCGCCGCCATTTTGTGGAAATCGTTCGCCGAACGCTTTGGCACGTCGTAAACTCTGTAATTACTGCCGGCGTGAATTCAAATGGACTTCATTTCGATTTTAAATAAGAGAAAATGTTTAATTTACTACCGATCCGATTTCCGGGGACCAATTAATTGGGGATTTCCATTCCGTGTTCGTGCTGAACGCTACGATTGGACTCTATGGTTTGCTATCTGTCGTTTACATGTATTTGCCCTCCTTTAAGTTCTATTCAATAAGCTGTTTTGATGTTTTTTTTCGTTTTTCTTCGTTACAGCGTTATTTTTTGACAGACTTTAGGAACATGTTACCTCATTAGTCGTTGTTGACACGATACGATAAATACTTGGGAATAATATAGGGTTTGTTATACTAATTGTATGTTATATAATATTTCATGATTTTATACTTAAATTATCCTGTATGTGAATAGAAAGAGAAGATATATTTTTTGTCTGGAGCGCTTTACAAATTTTATTGTATTTTAGGATGAGACCTTGGACATGTTTTTATAGGAGAAAAAGAGGCAAACCAGCAGGGGATCACTAATATTAATTTAGATGCCAATAGATATCCACAACAGCATAGGAACGGCCGTTAAGTAACGCATTCGCTTTCTTGAAGACCTCTAAGTCTCTGTTTAGGAATACTATTAAGATTATCTCAAATGTATCATCACAACTGGATCCAGTTGATGGCACTGCAAGATTTTCTGAATAAATGGGAATCTAGTGCTTAATAACCTCGTTATAAATAACATTCTCGTTATCTAATATATACATATAAAATATCCATGTCACAATGTTAGTTACCGTACTCCTCCGAAACGACTTTACCGATTTTTACCAAATTTTATATGCGTATTCAGTAGGTCTGAGAATCGGCTACTATCTATTTTTCATACCTCTATTAAGTTTTTTTTAACTGCGCGCAGACGGAGTCGCGGGCGACAGCTAGTTAGCATATAAGCAAGCTAGAACGTGATATCTGAATTATATTTATAGCTATGTTATCGAGTTTCCTTTATGAACCAATACCAAAGGGGCATTACGTTGTAAATACAGAGGCGACAGAGCCTCTCTAATGATTGACGCAGCCGGTAGTAATTAACGCGCCTCTAGGGCTTTCCTTTTAATCCCTTCAAAGGAACGGTTAGGGTTGTCAAATGAGGTTTTATTTTAAAATTTAATTACACTCAGTAACAACACTTTGTTTTATTTTTAAATTAATTTTATGAGTCACGTTTATATGTATAGCTGTTTAGCTTATAATTATTACGTTACCTAAGTCAAAAGCTTTTCGCGTATTCATTTGTTCCACTTGTTATATAAGTTAGAGTATTTCTTTTTTCTCTAAATGTTTATTTCAACTTTTAGATATCATGAACTACTAGCTGTCGCCCGCGACTCCGTCCGCGCTGAATTAAAAGACAAATTTACGTATTAAGTAGCCTATGTGTTTTTCCAGACTATTACAGATATTCTACATCTATGCCTAATTTCAATAATATCCGTTCAGCCTTCAGTTCAGATACCTTCAAAGAAACATGTAAACATTCGCATTTATAATATTAGTATGATTTTTCTATCGCGAAATTAACTGCAAAGAAAGATTATATTTTATTCGATTTGAGTTTTTTTTTAAAACAAACGGATTTCGCATACATTGATTGTCCATTTAGTGTCAAACCTGTAAAATGTACAAATTACCGTTGGTTTCTGACACCATTTTGTCAAAGATAATGACGGGGATGACGATATGTTTCATAGATAGATTTTAGTCTTAGAAACCCACGCTTAATCAGTCATCGCATTTATGAACAATTGTCTGTGAAATATTAGGCTTTAAATCTGGACACTACAATCGTTTAGGAGATTAAAATTGTATCGTACAAATCGGATCGAAGCGCGATGTCCGCGCCCGGTCTAGATTTAAAGCCGCTTACGATGCCTCGGGTGCTATCAGCTTATTGCAGTCCTTTGATTTCCCGCCTTCCGATAATATTTACGAACACATGACATGACAAGGATATAGTGTGTTACTGACATTCATGAGTCTGGATAGCCCTAAAATTCTACCTAAATCCTTTTTGATTCTATGTGTATATAGACTAAAGGAATCCTAAGGTACGTACGATAAGTTATTCGTTCCAAGGGTGGATTAATTAGAAAACTATAGACAATAAAAAGCCAGTTTTCGCTTGACAATAAGCTTAAGACTTATGACTTTAAGTCATATTATACTGCCGTATACCGACTATGATCAGACACAAACCCAAAAAGTAATTTTGATATTTTAACATATGTACTTTTTGTTACAAACAGGTATTAGTTAAGAATCGAATGTCAAAATATTGTATATTTTTGTTTTACTCACCATTAATGTGATTATGGGATTGTCATCCAAACACACGTGTCCTAACCAAACTAAGGCACGCGACACCACTTCATACATTTCAATTCGGTTAAGTAAATCTTATTTATTAAATTAAAAGTTCACTGCATTAATGTATTGTTCAATGTACAAACTACTATATCGTTCAATGTATAAATTACTTTTTATTCTATAATATTCGGTGAACGTATCTACATAGAGTGTTATGAATAATTTAACACTTTTAGTTTTATTTTTAGTTTGGTATAAGTATATAGTTTAGTAGTTTTAATATATTATTCATAGTTTTTATTATCTGAATGTTTAACATTATGGTCATAAATTACAATCAAGTTAGTACCTATTTAACACTTTTACATATTATCATATTATGGTTAAAAAACTTTTACGCAAAAAAAAAATACTGAACTATTTAACTCACGACTTATTTTACCAATCTTTTTTTTATAACTAAATAACATTTGAATTTGGAATATACTTAGCATTTTTTTAACTTTTTTAACATAACCTTTTTAGCGACCAGTAATCGCGACTGCTACCAACATTTAAATTTACTACTTATTCAAAGTAATGTCATGTTTTTCCATATTATTTCTTCTGTTATTCTCTCAAAGAATGAGATAATGAAATGTTTCTGTGTGATTTTTTTTGTCACTGGCATAGTAAGAATGCATGTACAAAATAATACACATTTTCTAAGGACATTTAACCAAAAGTTTAAAGAAATGTGGTCTTACCGTCCGCCCAATCACTAAGACAAATCGACGTAATCCTCTGGACGAACATTAAAGGAATACACGCCGCAACGACACGTCGTAAATACTTCTGTACTTTGCTACTACAATAGGGTGACAATACTTTGTGAGTATTGAAGCAACCGCTTAATACGATACAGCGGTTATTTCGACGAAAACGCTAGATCGTTATAAGCAATATAGAATGAAGAACGATTGAATATTAAAAGTCTTTTCAATATCGTTATAACCTTCCCAGAAATTTAAACTGTTCAAAATGTTGTGTAGTTAAGTAGAGAATTGGTTTTTTTCTTAATTAACGAATTGTATAAAATCAAGAAACGAACGTCAAAGTATCAACTTTAATTTGAAAGAAAGAAAGATAAGTTTATTTGGTAAAGCAATTGCATATCATTGAACACAAAAAATGAACCGATCGGAGGCAAACAGGAAACAAACATTGTCCTTATAAATGACAGCAATCTGGCTACCCTTGTATAAAGCTGTCTTGCACGCGCATCACGTAGTTAATAGATACTTTGAGCGTATCCCAAGCAAGCGATTCAATTGTATATCTTGATGTTGGTATAAATCAGTGGACGATTCTCTGAGCACCGAACATTCCACCGTCACGTACGACATTACGTTTATGGGGCTTATTTTAAAAAGTTTTCAAATTAGACGATATGTAATTTATTTTGTTTTTATTTATTTTTCTAAGATTGACTTTAAATAAAATACAGTAGAAATAACGAATGAATCATCGTAAAGTAAATAGTGATGGATGTTATATTAAAACTTGTCTATATTTGAAAAATATACGAAGTATTAGTTTGTTTCATCCTAATTTAAAAAGAATAATAAGGATGACAATATTACAAACAATTTGAGAGAAATTTAAATAGGCATTCTTATAGACTTTGAATTAGAATTGGAATTGGTTACATTGTGTGATGTAATCCGATCCATAACGTGAATGTCAAGTGTTATCATAACAGACTATTGATGATAATAATGTCTCGATGTATTGTTCTGTATTAATATAGAATTCGTCGGAATTGTCCGTATGTGGAGCGTGTAATTAACTGCGCTCCTCACACCCCAGCGGGACAGGTCCCTAGGGTCAGGCATGTATCATTTATATGCGAATAGTTCGCTCATTTAATTAACTATTCAATAAACAACAAAAGATTGTAAAAAATAATTTTGTTTTTTAGTTTTAAATGTCAAAATTGTTATTACTGTAAACTTTTTCAAAAGTGTTCGATTTTCAAACTAAGGTAAAGATATCTTGTTACATTTTTCCAGCCTATATTTTTCTGAGATTCAAAATTAAGAATTAATTTCCAATTAAGGAAAAACTAAAATAAAATAAACTTTATAAAGTGTTGCCAATTTCATGAACAAAAGATTATTACTCAAAAAGATGTAGAAAAGAATAACTTTTCAATATCACAATTAGGCAAAATTAAAATTTTCGATTTATGAATTTTTAATGTTGCCATTGCAAAGTGGAATAAAAGCTGTATTATAACGAACTAGAATATGAACAAGAAAATATTTTCTTTATTCATGTATCCGTCGACCATATGCTAACATTGTATATTTTCGCTTTAGTGTTCGTCAAACTTAACACAATGGAATGGAAAGCTCGAAACGCAATGAGCATTGTTATCACTGTATTTGCATTTTCAAACAAACAAAATTTAAATCGTAACATAACACACTATACAGTGTGCACAGCAGCAAAAATATGTAGATATTTATACTAAATTTCTTTTAAATAATGGTTAAAAATCATAACTCGACTAGTTTAGGTAAGATAAGGTGAGGTTACTTTTACCTAAAATCTTACTAACATTATAAATGCGAACGGTTCAAAGAATCTTGATGAACCTTCGCACAGATGTAGAACGTAGTCTGGGAGAACACACAGGCTACTTATTCAGTTTTTTTTTTAATTCCGCCCCGACGGATTCTCAGGAGACAGCTAGTCTATACATAATTATAATAACTTTTATATTTCATTTATTTTGCGAGTCTTTAGATGTAAAGACCTATGCCTAAAAAGAAAACAACGGGATGTTATTAAGATAATTACATTTTGTCGTTTATTAAAACAAAATATTGATTTAAAATTTATTGATTGTCGTTCAGTTCGTTCGGTGTCAAGCAAATTACCTCTGTCTATTTTTAAATTTTTAAAATATTTAAGTGCTTTTCTAAACGTTCTTATCAAATGAAAACATAGTAAAACCATCAAAAATGAAGTGACAGTGTTATCTTGCATTAAATCAAAGTAAAAATAAAATTTTTAACCTTAAATACGTGTGAGTGTAAAACACAAACAAACTTATTTAAAAACAAAGTTACTGTTACAATTGAGTAAATTGAACGTCAAATGTGTTTAATTTTTAAGAATATAATCATTTGAAGTATTCTGATAAGTAAATAAGCAGTGTTTTTAAATGTGATGTTAAAAAGATTAAATAGTGGAAAAGGCGGTAACTCTAAATACCTGAGATCATACACCATTCAATCATTCGATTCAATAATGTTGAGTTGGAATAAGGAGTAATTTTACATCGTATAATCATAAGTAAATTTGGCGCAATTTGTAGTGCATAGCACTTCTAACGAAATAGATCAAGGTTCAAGACCCCGCACGGTAATACTTTTTCTGTGTTTTTTCACTTGGATTTTGTGATAAATTTAATTTTAAGAGACAAAAAATTCTTGTTATCCACCATTACATAAAGACGGATCTTTTTTACAAATCAATATAAGAGGCTAATTAGCAAACATGGCAACTAAGGGGAAAAGTAACCAATTTTATTGTGAAAAATGCCGAAATAGTATAAAGGGAAAAGAATACCTTACATGTTTCGTTTGTCAAAAACATTATGAGATTGAATGTACAAACGTTAGTACAAAAAGATTTTATTTGATGTCTTCCGAAAATAAACAAAAATGGAAATGCGCCTTATGTATAAAAAACCCATCAAAAAAAGTCAAGAAGACATTGTTAATTACTTCTTCTCCAGAACAATCCAATGTGCAAAATCCGTCTTCTAAAACAGCACAAATTTCAAATACGTGCAATGAAAATGAAAATATAACATTGAGAAATAAATCTCACAAAACCCAATTGTCTTTAATAAGACTTAGCAGATCTGGAAGTGATAGTAATCCATCAACTGATGACTCTCCAAAGAGCTCCATCGACACTTCATTGGTAGAAAATTCTCAAATAACGGACTTAAAGAACGAAATAGATCAACTTCGTCAACAACTTGTCAGTGCCGAAAATAAAATTATCCAACTTAACTTAGAAAATACCAAATTAAAAAAAGCTGTGTATAAAGACACTTTCTTCACGAAACAACTTGATCATTCCAATAGTTCGAAAGACAGCCCTAATTATGAAACAACCAACAATGAACCTACTAAACAGGTGTCCGCTAATCACTTACAAACTGAGCCAATTCACCATGATCAAAATAACTTGAACGCCAAGGACAAGGGAAATATTACTGAAAGTAATACCGCTTCTAAATTGAGAACGGATGGGGTAGACAGAAATCGACCGGCATTTAAAGACCCAAATCTGGATGGCCAAGAAGACCTGGAGAAGAAAAATAAGATATACATTCTAGGTGATCAACAAGCTTCGGGAACTGCTGCAGCTTTGATTAAATTAAGATCTAACTATAAGAACCCATGTAACTATGATATAACAGCCTTTACGTATCCGGATACACCATCAGATATTATTTTAAGAAAACCACTTAAAGAATTGAATAAAAATGATTGGATAATTCTCTCTTTGGGTAGTTCTGATACTAACCCCTATAAAGTATTCGCGGAACTATATACATTTTTGAAACTACATATGGAGCAAAACATAATCATAACAAAAATTATTTCTAGTCGTTCTATAAATGAGCGTAAATTAAATAATTTGTTGAATTCTTTAAGTGTTTGTTACGAAAATTGTTCGTTTATTAATGTCCCCGATCAAGATAATGTAAATATTAAACAAAATATACTTTATGCCTTAAACAATGAAATAGATACTAAAGACTATAACAAATACTTCTTGCGTCGAAAATTGCTACAAATGGGTCTAAATAAAAAGCATTTTTACAAGCCAGGTACAATTCCGTATTATTTTGCTAAAATGAACTGTAATGTAAAACGTAATGTAGCAATAGATACAATGGGAAAAATATTAAAAAATTCTGATTGTGTCGAGAACAACGTATCCTCGCCTAAAAAGGGAACTATTCCTTTTTATTTCAAAAAAATAAGTAAAGATCTTACTAAAAATAATTCTGACAACCAGTTTTTTCGATAGTGAAAATGTATTAAGTATCTTTCATGCGAATATACAAAGCTTAAAAAGTAAATTATGTGACTTAGAAGCACTTTCATTAGACACTAAGTTAGATATAATATGTCTTAGTGAAACTTTCTTACGGGAAGATGAAGAGAACATATATAGCTTACATGGATATAAAATGGCAACCCACTACTCAAGAATTAAAAAATCTAGAAGTAGAGGGGGTGTCTGCATCTACATTAAAAATGACATTAATTATAAGAAGTTAGATTATCTTTGTGACTTGTCAGTCGATGTCCATTTTGAAATATGTGGTATAATACTAACTGAAATCAACCTTGTCATAATATGCGTATACAGAACTCCAGATAGTGATTTTAACATGTTTATTGAAAAAATGGATACTTTACTCTCAAAGCTAACAGTACGATTACGCAGTGTTAAAAATAAAATAGTTATAGCGGGTGATTTTAATATAAATATCTTGGAAAAAAACGCTAGAACAAATATTTTCACTAATACATTACTAAAATATAACCTACATTTTACTATACAAGAAGCAACTAGGATTACAGTTTATTCTGCAACATGTATAGACAATATCATTACAAATTTGAACAAATACAAATCCCAAGTTCTAAATCTGGGTTTATCTGATCACACTGCTCAAATCATTAAAATACCGTGCAACATTAATTTTAGAAATAAAACGTGTTATATCTATAAAAGAAACATCAAAACAAATTTACCAATTTTTCTCAACTATCTATCTCAAATAAATTTTAGTGACGTATATGAAAAGACTGATGTAAATTCAGCTTACAAAACATTCTTTGATATTTATAATTTAATCTTTATGTTATGTTTCCCCATAGAAAAAATTAAAATTTCCCAAAAAAAGAAAATGAGCTGGTTAACGAAAGGAATTAAAATTTCCATTAGGAATAAGAGAAGGTTATATCGATATACACTTAAAAATAAATTATTTACTAAATCAAATAGGTACAAAACTTACAAAAAAACATTAAAAAAAGTTATTGTACAATCAAAGAAATTAAGCAGTATAAATTATATAGAATCAAGTGTTAATAAAATAAAAGCAACTTGGGACTTGATAAAGAATAAAAATAACCTTATTGACACCTCCGTACCAAGCATTCATTATAAAAATCAAATCTACAGAGATGCAACGGATGTAGCTGAAATTTTTAACAATACGTTTATTACGCAAAATCAAAAAAGCATAAATCCAAATTCATTTCAAATTAATGACAAAGTATCTAACTATAAAAGTATGTTCTTGTCACCAGTAACCACTCATGATATAAGTAGAATTGTTCATACCTTAAAGCCTAAAAACAGTTATGGATACGATCATATTCCCATGTATCTAATTAAACAAAGTATATCTTTTATTTCTGAACCTATTACTTTTATAGTCAACTTGATGCTAGAAACAGGAACATTTCCCAGTTGTCTCAAAACTGCGCTCATCAAACCCATATACAAAAAGGGGTCGAAACAAGATTTGAACAACTATAGACCTATAGCACTTTTACCAGGCTTCTCAAAAATATTTGAGAAGGTGATATGTAATCAGCTAATGAACTTTCTCGCAACAAATAACATTTTAAATACTAATCAATACGGATTTCAAAAGGGTAAAAATACATCAGGAGCTATATTTAAAATTATGAATGACATTTGGAAAAACATGAACGATAAAAACTCAAGCGTAGCATTATTCTTGGATATGTCTAAGGCATTTGATTGCGTAATTCATAAAATATTACTGATGAAACTAGAAAATTTGGGAATTCGCGGAATCGCCCTTAAACTGTTTCAGACTTATTTAGAGGATCGCTATCAAGCAACTATTTTAACAACTTACAATAAAACTACAAAAAGCATTGAAACTGTTCAATCTAAGCTTAAAAAAGTAAATCTCGGTGTACCACAAGGTAGCATATTAGGTCCTGCTCTCTTTTTGATCTATGTCAATGATCTGTTTAACGTCACCAAACATCTGTGTGTTATGTTCGCAGATGATGCTACTGTCTTTTTCTCAGGTAAAAATTTAAATAAAGTAGATTTTGAAAATGAAATTAATAAATCCTTAAAATTAATGATAACGTCTCTCAAGTCTATTAATCTTTCGGTAAATTTATCTAAAACTAAAATACTACATTTAAGAAATTATAAAACTTCGCCACTTAACTTAAACATAACATGTGATAATATTAAAGTAGAAGAAGTAGACAACGTAAATTTTCTTGGCATAAAAATTGACCCACATTTAAGTTGGAAACTACATGTAGACAAAATTAATAAGAAAATATCTAGCTACTGTTATGTACTATCGTTACTATCGAGATCAACATCAGTATGTGTAACAAAGAATGCGTATTTTGGTTACGTGTATCCTTTGCTTTTATACGGCATAGTTTTTTGGGGCAATGCAACTAATATTCAAGAAACATTTGTACTTCAAAAGCAATGTATTCGCATAATATATAGTTTGGAAAACCGAGAAAGCCTAAGAAGTATATTTAAAGAAAAAAGAATTTTAACGCTGACTTGCATTTATATTTTGGAGTTATGTCTGTTCACAAAAAGTAATCATCATTATTTTCAACCTAAATCTGCTGAGAGCCGTAACTTACGTCCTTTTCACCAACATGACCTTAAATTACCTAACATAAAAAGTCAAATATATTACAAAAGTGCATATGTCACTGCTATAAGAGTTTTTAACCATTTGCCAATTAAGATAAAATCTATGAACGGTAAAGTTTTTAAAATAAATCTAAAAAACTGGTTGTTAGATCAAGCCTTCTACTCGATGCATGATTTTTTTAACTATAAAAACTAAATAGTGGCAATTGATACGGACTTGACCGACCCGCAAGCAAATTCTTGTTAACATTGCAATTCACTTATCAAAAAAAAAAAAAAGGCGACTGTGTTTTACACTTATTAATTATATTATTATTATTGTTGATAGACGTTCCCAAGTTCTTGCTCTTGTTGTATTTGTTCTGTTTTTGTTTCTTTACTTCATTCTATTACACAAAAATATACCTCATCATTATCATCATATTGCACGCCCGAAGGGGTATCTAACTGTGTTGTAGCTGTTTATAAATGTTTGTAACTTTATAACAATGTAATACAGTTTGCAATAAATGAATTATTATTATTATTATTATTATAAAAGGCGATCGTAATCTGTCAACTCTCTTATCAAAAATTCATTGACATTCAAACAAAACTACAATCGAATTACCAACACCAGGATATTAGTGAATGAAGCGATCCTATCGCTTTATATTAAATCCACAGAACAAAAAAATAGCTTTTGTAATATTTGTAACGTTCATGTTTGTTACTGGTTCATTAGATCGATGGTACACGAGTATTGGAACATTTTTATGAATAGAATTAATGTTTGCCTTGTAAATACAACTACAGTTGGCCTTATTTAAAAGTTCACATTTAACATTTTCTCAAAGTCCAACACGTCGTAACCACGAGCCTATTTTTTGAAGTGCAAAATTGCTTAATTTCTTTTTATTTCTATTAAATTACTATTCTAATGACCATCGAACGTCGTTACAATGTTGCGACCCTTTTTTTAACTCTAGGATGTTAAAAAAATCGAACTGAATTCGAATAAATAAATAATTAGATTTTCATAGAAATGACAAAAAAACCAAACCAAACAAACTTTGAGTATAAGTTTGGTTACCGAAATGTCAATGTGACATTTACTTTTTTATTTACCTCATTTGGGAGATGGCATTTCGGCTGGCGTTTTTATTGGGAGCAGAGTGTGCGGAACATTAATTTTGCTATTCGGAATAATGGTGTCGCTTTCTAACAATGGACATTATGTTGCTCGCATTGTTAGACGAATATTTACGATTGTATTCGCCCATAAGTTGGAAAAGATGCATTAATTTGCTAACATTAATATAGCTTGCACAATTTTTTGCGGCAATGACCTAATTTACTTCACGATAAAGAAGAGCAACGACATTATCAAGAATGAGTTTTAATCTAGAGTAAAAAATACCATATGAGAAAAAGTATGTGTCATAAAATAAATGTAACATTTTGAGCTTTTTAGCGAACGTTAGCTTGCGTGGAACGTATTGAAACTTTTTGTATTAATTGTACAACACACAGGATTTGTGGTTGAATAAATTATCGTGGGCATTATGTGTACGACAAAGTCGCGTTACGTAAATAATTATTATTGTCTGTGGACACCAACCCCGGTGAATTGTTTATGACCGCGGTTGGCGGGAATGGCTGGGAAGCGCGCGAAACCACAGATTAATTCCAACCGTAGATTATAATTTTTATTTGCCTTCTAAAAAGTCTTAATTTCTAATTTTGACTTAACGTAAACTTTAATATTTCTTTTTATTGTAAAAATATAGGATACTTTTCAAAGAACTAAACATTTTATGTTAATTATAAATTATATTAAGTTCTATTTTTAAATCATTTTGGACTAAATCTTGAAAAAGGTTATTCAATCAAAGTCAAAGCGGTGTCAAATAAAAATAATCCATAATCGAAGAGACAAGAAAGGCAATTGAAAATACATTGATCGTAAAGAAACTTAAAATTAGACGAAAGTTTGAGAGCCGCTTGTAAATCGCAGTTATTGCATTAGGGTTGTTATTAGTTAAGTGATAGCGTTGTACCGCGTTATTTAAGTAATTGTCGTCGCGCGTGTCACATCTGATAACTCGTCACAGATAAAAAAGCCTCTCGTGTCGGTAATCGAATACACTTTAATAGTTGCCAGTAAACATTGTTCTATTTTCCAAACGAAAATTTCCAACTCATTTTTAATTCAATATGTTCAGGTACACTTTACAGAGTAAAGTTTTTGTTAGAAGTGGCGACGATTTAAAAAAGATTACTAATTAAATAATAATAACACTTCCAATGTTTTTCAACATTATTGTTAAAAAAATGTTGAAAAACATTGAATAACTGTCATACGAGAAATCATACTTAAGGTCTCCATAAGTTATTACTTAACGGCTTTGAGTGCAACAGTAAATCTTTTAAAACCAATTATTATCAGTACACATTCGTAGTCGAATAACATTTAGTAGACATAACTTTTTGTTTTCCAGGCTTGTCATTGGCCGTGCCGCAGTGTACCCACGCCCCGCTCGGAAGAGGCTTGCTGGAACAACGTGGTGCCCAAGCTGGAACGTGATGATGAGTTGCGGCTCGAGCCCTGGCGGCTGCCGGACTTACGGCCGCCTTTACATTATTTGCATGACAGAGGTGAGATAACCCTACCAAGCTATTAGTTAGAATTATGGTGTCGCCAGTATCATATTCTTGCAGAAGCATAACTTTTTTTTTTAAAAAAGGCAGTGATGGGTAATATATCATCTGTTTCACTGTTATAACCATAGCCTCAAAGAGTTTTCACTTGGTTAATCAACCTTTTTTATATTTGTTATAGATGGAGACAGTTGCGCAGCATGTGTCGGACCTTTGCCTCTACTTCCTCCACCAGCACCGGCGCCACATTAGCTTCATTATCTCTCAATAAAATAGTTTTTTTTAATTAGGCACGAAGCAATAAATTTAAATAACAATCGATAGATGGCGCGCATTCAAATTTTTTGTTTTTCCTAGTTTAAGTCGTTAATTAGTGTTACCACTGCCAAAAATTATCAAACCACAAATAATATGTGGAACACAGTTTAAAAGTTTAATATAATCCAATCAATATTCATTTAATTATTAATGTAAGATTTAAAAATTGGACGATAATAAGCTTCAAAATTCAGATAATACCAATTAGCATAAAATATATACTGCTATTCATGTTTTAGCAGCTATATTTTCCATTCCATGTAAACTGTAGCTGCTTAAACGAATGATTAAACTAGAAATGCTTTTTTTCAGTATAAACAACAAATGTATAATAATATAATTCCGTTCTTTACGAATAAAACTACGAATAGAACTTTGTAAAAAAAATACATGTAGCGTTGTTATTATTTAAGAATTTAGTAAGAAAATGAATTTAATTTCCGAAAGTTGTACATATTTTCTATTGCGCTATAAAAATTAACATCGTAATTTAGTCCATTGTTCAAGTCTTGCGAGAACTAATGTATTTATTGAGGTTCTAGTGTAGTTTAAATTTTTGTAAATACAAAATTAAAGTAGTTTATATTTAAACGGTTATTGATAATAATATTATTCATGAAAGTGGAGTACTTTAGAAATATTGTTTACTTGTATTTTTATTTAGTCGCCGTTAAAAGTTTCACAAAAGAAACATTAATATAAGTGTGTAATACATATCAAAAGTTCATTGAAATACTTGTATGTATAAATATAAAAATGTAGTTGCATTAAAAATTAAAGCAAAAGGAACATAGATACAAAGGCTTTTATTTCACCTAACCTTTTATTTGCTTGATTCGATGAAAACCTTGACAACATAATAAAAGAAAATAACAAAAGTCCAGTCGCTGAATACGACGACATTCAGTAAATGATATGACACATTTTAAAATCAGCCGTAATGATGATCAGCTGATGTGAGGTAAGCTTTTGTGTCAGTTTATCGCTGATTTGCACACGTCTGATACGTATACCTTCAAATATTACACACATTCGCGAGAAACGTGACCCTTCTGTCAGTGTAGTAATAAAAACCAAGGATTTTAAAAGATGGAGTATGACATGTTAGGAAGAACCAAGACTTTCATTACACATAAATTTTCCGCTTGATAACCTATAGTATAATTATTAAAGTTTACCTATAAGTGTTTTTTAACGTTAACTTTTATGTAAAAATACTTCTATAACCATTTTACCAAACATATAAATATAGCAACTGAACAAAATTGAGGTTAATTTAATTTATTATCACCATACGTAACATTTTTTATTTTCTTGAAATAAAAAATCCATAGAGTCATAGGCGTCAAGTTAAAGCCAATGTGAAGTACTTCTTTTTATATGGTAACACTTAAATTCAAACGTCACTATTCGTAAATGTCAAAAGTTTTGTCTATGTTCTTTTCCTGCTAAAATATATCCTAGAGAGGTTGGTTTCGTGTTTTTAAAATCTGTTTTAATCACAAAAAGTACAAATTTTTATGTTAAAATCTACTATGTCATTTGTTAATCCAGTGTTCTGTTGCCGCCGAAACCTTTATTTAAAGGAATTTATTAAAATTTGTTATAACATAAGTAATAACCTCTGTTTGTGTGTACCATCAGTGACATAAAGCCGCTCTGTTTTTCAGTAACAGAAATGGGTCGTTATTCTCGGGAACCTGATAATCCAGCCAAGTCATGCAAGGCGCGTGGCTCCAACCTCCGTGTTCACTTCAAGGTATGTTAAATATTATATCGAAGTACTTTGTGCTAATATTGTTGCTCCACATGCTACGTTGGGGCAAGTAGAATTTAAAAATTAGTCTTGAATTCGTGATGAAAACAAAAATAAAAACATTACGATAGTTTGAACTCAAGTATCTAGTCACAGTGGTATTGTAAACTAACCTATTGTTTGATGCTTATGTTTTAAGTCAAACTTTGCAATACCAGTGATAAATAACTGAAAACTACTCAGTACTAGTGTTAGAAAAAATAAATTACTGGTTGGTTATGTTTGTAACATAAATTTCAATCTTAACCAAACCAAAAAAAAAACATATCACAGCATATTGTTGTACAATTAAATATGAAAAATTCTTAAATACTAGATATAGATAATGTAGAATTATAATGCTTTATACCATGATGTAAATTGAAGTTTTCAGACATGACCAAACTTTAAAGTTAAATTAAACTTATCATGAAGTCTTACAAATAAACATTCAAATTATTCTTTTATTTCAGAACACATATGAGACAGCAATGGCAATAAGAAAGCTTCCCCTACGCCGTGCTGTCCGCTACCTTAAGAATGTTGTAGACAAGAAAGAATGCATTCCCTTCCGTCGCTTCAATGGTGGTGTTGGTCGTTGCGCACAGGCCAAGCAGTTTGGCACAACACAAGGTCGCTGGCCAAAGAAATCTGCAGAATTCTTATTGCAGCTCCTTAGGAATGCGGAATCCAACGCTGATTACAAAGGCTTAGATGTTGACAGGCTGGTTATTGATCATATTCAGGTATGTAACAATTTTTATTCAATATTGGAAGTTTGATGAGACAAATAATCTAAAAGATTATTATTGTGTGACAAATTTATCTGGTATGTTGGGCAAAAGTAATATTAGGGTGGCCATCTTCTATCACTTTGTCTTGTGTCTAGATATTTTCAGATAAAACATCTTTAATAACAGAAATTTGACATCACTCAGTTTACATAATTTAAATTTTGAAATGCAATATGTATATGAATACTTTGCTAAATACACTTTGTCGTAGTATTCTGATTAAAGCAAGCTACATTTGTTAGAAAGTCTTTAAAAATTCAATGATATCTCGGTAACTTGTTAGGGACATATGCCTTTATGCTTGACATAGTATATCCATTGTACTTCTGTTTTCTAAAGGCATAAAGCATATTGTAACATGATTTAATATGAAAAATACAATAAGTTTTTTTTATTCATTTGATACAAACATTTAAAACATGTCAAAACTATTACAGTAGAATTATGAACTAAAAACTTTGACTTGACAAGATGAGGAACTTGAACTTGATAGGGAATTCCTTTTAAGACTTCATTTATATATTTAGCCGACTTCAAAAAGAGGTTATCAATTAGACTGTATTTTTTTATGTATAATCGCAAAGCTCCACCCCTGGTACTCCGATTTTGATAAAAATTATTTTAATCGAAAGGAAGTGCTTGCAGATGGGTCCCATTTTTTTTTTAAATAACTAGAAGACTAGTAGATTTTATTCCGACAACATACCTTTTACTAACTTCTACATAGTCTGATTTTTTAAATTTGAGTTATCAAGTTTAATTATGTCTATGCTGGGAAATAACATTTTGTTTGAGTAAAAGTCTAAATAATTTGAGATACCAAGTATTTGAGGCTTTAGTATTAAGGAACGGCATTTTTTTGACTTACTTTTCGACTTACAAGTTAAGAGTTCAGATTAAACTGTACTACATAGATTTCAAATATGTACAAACTGGCTATCATTAAAATGTAGTGTTCATTTGTAGTCAACATGTTCACCAATTTTGTGTTAAACAGTTTTTGAACAAGACAACTCACGCCAATAACAAATAGGGGCAGGCAGAGACCATGGACTTCCATTTTTCGTATTCCCGGCACACTTGTACCATTTTCCAAATTCATCTAAACAAATGCATCAAATTTTTTGATAGATGGTAAAACTCCATCTAAGAATTCCAACACTGCCAAGTGGTTTTTGCTGTAATTTTAAGTAATAATAAACTTAATTAATTAAAAAAGGCTTCTCACGTGTGATCGTCTGGTGACGGCACCGAATAGTTTCGGACCCTTCGGAGGTCCATCTTTAGGGCGAGTGTTTATTTTGAGGACTTCATGACCGACTTAATTCTTTATTAATTTTTACGTCTCACGAAAGTTTAAACAATTTAATAATAAACTTATTACGTTGCTTGCAGGTGAATAGGGCACCTTGCTTACGTAGGCGTACGTATCGAGCTCACGGTCGTATCAATCCGTACATGTCTTCGCCGTGTCACATCGAGGTGTGTCTGAGTGAGCGCGAGGATGCTGTAGCTCGTGCTGCGCCCACCGATGATGCGCCAGCTAAGAAGAAACTCTCCAAAAAGAAGCTCGCCCGCCAGAAGGAGAAGATGATGAGAGAGTAGAATAAGCGGTCAAATAAATGATTTTACAACTACAATGTGTGTTTTGTTTTTATGAATGTTTGCTTATGGTCCGGGAGCCAGCGACAGATTTTCATGACCAAGTCCCTCCCAATCGAAACTTCGTAAAATGCATAAGGGACTTATACTATGAATACTCGCGACCATCAGCTGCGGCTCCGTGGGTGGGGTAGGCAGTGGCAGCCTCCCACGCATGGAGAAAAAAAAAATTTTTTTCAGACATTTCCTCTCATTTGAAAATTTATCAGAGTATAGTTTATGTAGTATTTTAAAAGAAAAACAGCTGACCATAACACGGTGGATTATACGTCAACTGCCTCCTTGAAGATGAAAAAAAATAAGTCCCTTATGTATTTTACGAAATTTCGCTCGAGAGGAAATAATTGACCGAAAATGTACCTGGCTCCCGGGCTATTAATGTAGTGTTACTGAGCCTTAATAAGTAAATAATACTTTTTCGAAAATAGTAAGGCATCATATCTGGCTTTGTTATTGGGTTATTCTAGCATTGCCTCGTTCAACTTCCTTCCTCCATCCATTCACTCCCTCCTCCCATAGTAAGAGACATAAATTAACAGAAAATACTTGACGGTCTTCCTGTTTAAATTTTTTAGCACGGTATGCAACAACTAACTACTGTTGGAGCTTGAATTAAATTGTACAAATTTTCTAGGATTGATTTTTGCTATTCTCCACTAGATGGCGTTAAATTATCCTGCCAAACTACAAATATCTTTTTCGTTCCTGTGAGAAATTGTCAAAATAAAATATATATTGGCACTATCCAAAATACATTTTTATAATTATTAGAAAAACTTAGCACGCAACAGCGAGGTATACCTCTAGTTTACAGATTTGTTTTTTTAGTAAAATGTATGAAAAAAATCAGTGGCACATTTTTCTTCATTAGGATGCGTCTAGACGCAGTTTTAAAGCACTCTTAAAGTAACCTATTTACTTATACATATCCAGTAAACTCTGATATTCACGTTTTAAATTGTAAACCACAAAATTAACGTTACAGAGACCTTTTCTTAAGTTATAATTTTCCTCCGCCAATTTCTCTGCTTCATTGCTTGCTTCAATACGTTTTAATTTCGATTGTTCAATTTCTTGTCTCAAATAACTGTTTTCTTTTTGCAAATGTTTTCTCCAAATACTAGACATTTTTACGAATGGAGAGAATTTACTAGATTCTTATAAGATTCTTGTAAAAGACAAGCTTCTTGTTTCGCGTCGTGTAATTCCCTTTTTAAGTCTAAATTTATATTCTTCAGGTGGATAGCTCTTGACATCTCTTGATGCTGTTTATTAACTGCTGCGATCAATTCCTTTCTCAATCGTTTATTCTCTTCAACCAGTTTATTAAAATCGGGACTAATTTGAGTTTTTACTTCTGAAACATTGAAATAATTTTGTAATTTTTTTCTTGATTTCATTTTACGTCATAACACACTTTTCAATTTTCATTCTTGCCAAATAACTTGTATGTGCAATATACTACAAACGTCAATGTCACTGTCACAGTCAATATTATTTTTTTAATTTTATTTCTTTGAAGAGATCTGTGATTAAAACATACATATAGTTCCCAATTTTCGCAACAAGAGGAAGGAAATATTAAGATGCGTAGGCAGAACACACACATTCCGTATTAGCATTACACAAAGTAGAACGTGTAATTATTTATTTAGAGCTATGGTTTCTGCAATTCCACGTCTTGTGTGAGTCATTGATAGTAAGGGATTATTGAGGGTAAAAGTGGAAATATGCGACAAAATTTCGTATAAGCATCTTCATATTCAGAGGCATGAAATGGTTACTTACTTAGTAAGCCAAAATACTGACAAACTAAGACACTAAAAAGTTCAATAAAAGCGCTGGAAGTTGGTCGTAGAAGGTTATAGCTACGTATACCTATACTAATACATAAAGAAGAAAGATTTGTATCTTTGTATGTAATAAATAAACACAAAAACAGATGGACCGATTTCAAACATTCTCATGGCAATTTGAAAGCTCTTTTTATCACTGAGCAAAAAGGCCATATTTATTACTAGAATTTCACGTGCGGACGGAGCCGCGGGCAAAAGCTACAAAACAATAAAGGGGTCCGCGTAATAATTTGCGAGCATCTTTCCCCTTAGTTATTTAGTTAGTTGCAAAGGAACCCGCACGCATGTCGCACGGTCAGGCGCTAGCAGTCCTCTGCGCTTGCGCGCTCGTCAGCGCCGCCGCGGAACCCGCGCCACCTAGGAGGTCCGATATTAAAGGTAAACAAACCTTTTTGCTTAAATATTTTTTTATTGATGGCTAGTTAGTAAAATGTTTTTTTTTATCAAAAGAAATTGTTGTAATAAATTTCTATATTTAACTTTCAAATTAAATGTAAAAATAATAATTACTTTTTCTAGTTATTTGCTACAAAGATAAACTTTACTTTGTATCCAACTTAGCTTAAAGTTGTGTTTACATAATGTTAAACATATTAATTCGAAAGCTTATTACTATGTATCTGTGAAATAAAATATGTGTCCGTTACTCCTGAAATTTTTGTGGAAGTTTGGGGTAAAGGGTAAAGATAACTTCTACGTGGGTTGTGCTTTCTATAATTTATTCATTGAAAACTAACTGTCCGCGACTTTGTTCGCAGTTTATTAAAAAAAAAAACTTAATTAGTGGCCTATGTGTTCTCCAAGGCCTTATTCTATATCTATACCAAATTTCAGTTAGATCCATGCAGACGTTCTGTAGATACCTTCTAAAACATCCATCCACCTATCCATCTATATATCCAAACATTCGCATTTATAATATTAGTAAGATTATTGCCAATTAACATTGTTAATGTATTACATTCCTGACCTATATTATCATTCCGCGACACAATTCTCCCGCGGGATTATCGTATGAAAACTCATTCGCACGTTTAAACTTCAATAAAATAAACGGTCAGCAAATGAGGTCATTGGTACGAGCAGTGTGCCATCGCAGGGTGTTTGTTCCTCAGTTCGGTTGGCAAAATTTAATTTTTAAGGTGTAATTTGCAAAAAAGTACCATTTGGATTCGAATTTCTTTATATGACTATCACCCATGTTACAGATTCCCAATCACGATCAGGAGAAATAAAATGTTGCCAAGTAACAAAAAAAAAATATTTTAAACTATTACAATTAGAAACAACAGATATCATTCACGCGGTGTCATTAAATACACTTTCAAAAATTCATCAAAATGTTGTTGAGTTCAGCCCGAGCGGATCAAAAAATTAAAATAAACGCTAATGTTACATAAAAGTAAAACTTTGCAGAATTTTGCATACCTTACTATGTAAAGGGCGAAAACCACCGTTGTAAATAGCATTTAAACGTAGTTTTCCACCGCCAAAACATTTCTATTTTCTCTCATTATCTGGCAAAAAAATAGTATGTTTTTTATATGGATTTATCCGCAGTGTAAACCTACGATAACTCGCACACTCAAGCATGTAATTCGTGAGGATCGTTGACACCGAAACAGCGGCTAGCGCGGCGCCTTTGATCCACACCGATTGACCTACATTACCGTCAACGGATGCTCGTAACTGTTGCATTTTATTTTTGGATTTCTTTCTAAGAGACTATCCAAACATCGGTCAGTTTGCTGCAATCGTTTATCCAGGACTAAGGGGATTTCAATTATTTTTGCAATGCAAAGGAGTACGTTAGTTAAAGTGCTGTTCAAATTTATTAGTCAGCAACTCCGCAGGAACTTTCAATGACGCAAAAAGAACATATCTCTTAGTAACTTTCTCCGTCTTAAAGAACCTTGGACTCGACTTTAACACAATTACAGTGTCCCCCTTTTACAAGACAAATTGTTTGAGGGGTTGAATCAAAAAGAAAGAAAGGTTTAAAGGCGATCTATATTACTGCGATATAAATAAATGATGCTTTGTTAGTAGTATTAGTAATGGAAAATGACAAAATAAATTTAGATTTTTGTTTTAAAACATTTGCTAATCGTGGATTTCCTTACTTTGATTGAAAAACATATTTATTTTAGCTATATATTTCTGTTCTGTTTCGGTAGTAAACTGGTCATTCTTGCTTGACATGACCGGGCTCAAGTTCGTTATGTCAGGTCATTGTCATAGGTCAAGGCGTAGAGATGCATCATGTAATTTGTTTTACGACTTGCTACAGTAGTACAATAAAGATGGATCTTAACTTCTGATCTCGAATGTCTGGCAATGATTGGCATAACTGACCACTTAGATATTGACCACGATCTGAAGTGTGTTTTGTGGTTATGTGTAGATATATCGACCAAAAGAATGGTAGTAGCAACATTATAAAACCAAACAAGTACTTTTACTTGTAATGATATAAAGATTAAATAACGTAAACAGAATCTATGTGTCCTTTTGTATCATTTTCTATGCCTAAGTATGTTTTCAGATAAAATAGAGAATCTAACAAAGACATATGAGTTTGTAGAAGTATGAGTTTGTAGAAGTAGCTGGCAGCTACCTCGGACAAAGAATTAGTCTAGCTGTTCAAAGGTGGAACGCTGCCAGTATCTTCGGAACCTTGCCTATAGGGACTCCTTTTTATAATCAGTCCCACAGTCAAATTATTTTATATAATTTTGTGGGACATAGTTCTATTTTAGGTTATCATTATATTGTAAATAAATAAATAAATAATAATAATAATATGAAGGGGCAGGAGAGCCTTCATCAGAAATCATCTTGTGCGAGTATAAAAGCGGGTATGTCGGCAGATGGGTGTGAACAGTTCACGAGTCCTTGTTGTAATCGCAGTTGTTTAATAAGGGTTAGGTAACCAAAAATACACAGTGGAACGAACACTGCAGTGTCTAACCAATGCGACATCAACTTAATTAAGCGGTAGATTTAATTTGTTAATTAGATGCTAAGCGATTCGTCGCAAGCGTGGTGCGCGGGCGCCGTCTCGAACAACACTGTTCAATGGCCGCCCTCACAACCATCGACAGTGACGCTTCGCTTGGCTGAAAAAGTCAACCAGTCATTTGACTTTGGCGGATACGCCGTCAAATATATTTTAGTTTTTATATAAATAATGTTTTTTAAGGTTTTTAGTTTTAGGTTCTAGCGTAATTTATACTTAAAGATATCAAATCGTTTTATTGACTATATATTGTTTAATATAAACCAACCTATATATGACTTTTAAAAAAGATGCAAGAAATGTAATTTCAAGAAAGTGTAGTGAGAGTAAACGGAAAGTGCGAAAGAAGTGACCCTCTTTCGAACGATAGTTTGGAATACAACGGAAATCTTAAACTGTACCTTTTTCAGACAGTTTAAAGTCTTGAGATCCTATTCATATTCCCGACGGTCAGTGTCAGGACATGATACATGTCGATCTTAGTCAAGTGGGCAATTGCAATTCGCTTCCTTGCGATAGCGGACATGGTTATATATTATCTGTAAGCGTGTTTTTGGCGCGCTGTTACGTCAACTGACACAAGTTCGAGGACGTTGAAATAATTTGTTTATTGTATTGTTGTTGATAAAACTTCTTTGTGACCTCAAAACTTCTTTGTGGTCTATGTTTTTTTTTGTATGGGGTATAGTTTTTAGTGATCATATTTACCTGTCAGTTTGACGTATTGCCCACACAATGGCCGCGACCCTTCCGTGGGTAATTGTAAATCTCAAAACAGATTGCTTGATGTGTTAACAGCAAGACTTTATCGTCTTTCTCGAGTTACATATATACTAGGTACTTTTTCTTGTATAATTCAATCAGAAACCGACCAATACAGGTCGGTTGGTATAAAATGTTAAATTGCTTGCAATTTGCTTGCATAAGCCGATCTTACAATGTAACTGATCGACGGAATAAAAACATAAGGGTCCACCAACACGTGCGCGTCACTAACAATAAATGGATCTTAAGTGACAAATAGCGGTTTCACACCGCGCAACCGGGAAGTAATCGCTCGGGATAGGACAATTGTACACATTTGATTATGGAATCTGTTGACGGTGACGTATGGCGCGGCTTCTCGAAGTCGCATTGTCGTGAACTGCGTATTAGACAGTTCACGAGTTGTTTGCAAAAATTTTACCTATGCTAAGCCATCTTGCTATGCACTTGTAAAAGAGTTTATACACCTTTTTCTCCTCATGTAATTTTCTAACAATCATTACCGTCTTAGTTTGTTGTTTTAGTATGAAATTTCTTCACTAAGTGACTGCTTAAGTAATTATTTTACGTACATGGTTATACCTTCTTGATTATTGTCTTATATCTGTGTAATAACCCGTTACGTGGTAACTCCAATAGTATCTACGACTTAACCGATTTTGAAAAATACGAGTAAGTTGTAATTTTTTTTTTATTTCAATTCGGCTGTTGTAAAAATAATTTGTTTATCGGTTATAAAATAGACTGATGAATCTATACAAGTACTTTGTACAACCTTAAGCATATAAAAATTTAATTTTAACACTTATTTAATTAATTATTCAAGAATTAATTTTTATAGCGTTGTCATAGTTACTGTTCCTATTTAAAATGTAAAAATAATGCATTTAAAGCTTGCATTATGTTGCGAGTTGCAATGGTAACATTAATCAAAGTCAATCATTCACAAATATTACGACACGCAGCTTCCTGCGACCGGAATTGTGGGTGTGACCGGCGAATAGACATGAGTGTTGAACTATAAAGACTGTTACACACGGTCTCCAAGTTTGATATAAGTAAGAAAGAATCCGTTCTATCATTCAGATGTTCTTTTTAAATTAATCCGTTGTATTTAATTGCGTCAGTAGAATAGTCTATAATACGACAATAATGTTGTAATGATTATAATTTATTTAATCCTAATAAGTCAAAAAGGTTAAATTATAGGATTTTATATAATATATAGCTATATACCCATAAAATATGGATATGTGTTAGTATGTGAAATTTAATTTAATTATATTCATTCGTTCCGCGTTCCATTCATCTTACTAATAAAGATTATAGATGCGGAAGTTTACATGGATATATGGATGGATGTTTGTTCGAAGGTATCTCCGGAACGGGTTAACGAATCTTTAAGAAATTTGGAACAGATGTAAAACATATTATGGCAGAACACATAGGCTATTTATTACGTTTTATTTTACAGCTATTGCTTTATAAAATTACGTTGAATTGCAATTGTTTGAAGGCAGTATACTATAGAAAGAGCAAAGTCCCTTAAACGAGGAAGGGACTAGTTCGCACTCCGTAGTAAATAATACAACGCTTCCTAGGAAGACGACTGCAGGGTTCAATGCCGAAGTCATAACATAAAAAATATAGTAACTGATTCCGCAACCGTTAAATTAATTCCGCTATTGTAGGAACCTGTCATATTCTATTAAAAATAAACTGACCTATAGAGTTATTTTATTGGGAATTTCTGTATCCTACATAAATAGTAAACAGTCGGTAATAATGACAATAAATGCAATAAAATCTATTAAAATTGTTTAATTTCATTGTGTCAACATTATTCTTTAAGTTTAATAATTCTTTTCTTTCTTTCCTTTTTTTATATCTTACCTCTTTTCTTTCTTTTTATATGATTACGAAGCATTACATGCGGTGTACTAAATACTTATAATATTTAAAGTTCTGTACAATATTTACGAACTTAAGGTTATTAATCGATACTTTAGTATTTAAGTACTGATGCTTTCTTCATTTGTTTCAGAGTCCAAAATTTTACAAGACCAGACGATTGCTGTGAGAAGAATGCCTATTGCTTATTTTTATCCATTCAGTCTTTGGCCTTTGCCGAGATATCCTAATAGAGGTAATAAATAAATTGGACATTATGATAATTATCGAATTAATTAAATTTGCATTGAATTGAAGCGCTAATAGCTTATAACTGATTTAGTATTCTCGTGGTCGAGGCCATTCTACTGGTGTCTTAAACCATATCGTAACACAAGTTTGCAGTTTAGTTAGAATGGTAATAATATTAAATTAATAAAAATATTAAAAGAAATCAAATAATCATTGAGCATTGTCCAAATTCTATATAATTTGATGGAAAAAGAAATAAATCTTGCAAAATATGATGTTTAATTTAGTTTATTTATAATAAGTATTTTAGATATCTCAAGTCAATGTTTCTGTGTTTGTCCTAGATCTGATGTTAATGCTGAAAGTATGGAATAATTAAAAATTGTTTAATTAAATATTTATATGGTTACAGATAGAGAAGAATCTGATCAGAAGTACAGAAGAAGTTTAGAATTACACATGTCTTATAAGAAGAGATAAGATCATTCAAATTGTGTTTATATTTTAACTTAACTAAGTTATGACAAAATTCTGAACTTAATTGGTTGATAAAAAGTCAAAATGGGAATTGTAATATTTTTAGTCTATTATTTGGATAGTTATATAAAAAATATTATTTTATTTTGTGATAAAATTTATTAAAATTGGATTATTTTTATAGTATAATGACAAGGAAAATAAAGTTTCTATAGTAAAATTGATGTTTATTTTAATGAATAACACCTAAAATATGAATCAGATATTTTATCAATTAACACCGCCTAACGCCATCTAGTGAGCGGTAGAATCACAAAATTTTTTAATTCAGTTACTTTTCGTCACATGTAGAATTTCCATAAAACAGTATTTGATTACCTACGTTTTTAATAAGTTTAGCTAATAAAATTAACACAATGTTAATAACTAAAAAAAAAACAGTTTTTTTAAGTTCGATAAAAACCAACTTACGCCATCTGTTGTTGAATAGAAAAATCCAATAATTCCTTTATTTTCCGTTTTCAACACAAGCGCTTCAGGCGTTTTCTACAGTATTGATTTCGCCTGCGCACAGCATCCCAGATTTACTTGGGCGAGGTACGAGTAGAAACAGAAATTTGTAAACATATTGACAAATAAAATTAATTTCAAGATTGAAGCACGATGAAATTGGAAATTATTTGGTTAATTTTCATTTATACAAAAAGTAGTCTTGGTAAGTGTCCAATTTACTTAAAAGTCCATTTTACTAACTTCTCTTGGTTTAGAATTTTTTCTTGAAAGCTTCCCTGTACTGCAGTAACATTTTAAGTACAACTAGATATCTTACGATGTTTCTCTATTGTGTTTACATATTATCCGATTCAAGGCAAAAATTGTTACAGAGATTTAATTCTTTAAATCTTACTAATATTGTAAATGCTTTTGTTTTGATAAATTTTTTACTAAACTCCAAAACGGCACAAGGGATCTCGCTGAATTCTCACTGAAGAACACATAGGCTAATAATTCTTTTTTTTATTTAAATTTTGCATGGACGGATTCGCGTGTAAAAGCTATATTAGTATTGATATATATAATTTTTCATAACATTTTCTTCGATACTTTGTCCTTACATTACACATACTTTGTCCATTTTTTCTTTAATTTTCTTGAAAGTAACTATTTATTAGATTTCGGAATTTATCTTTTTATTATTATTTTCCAGCTGTAAGACTTCTCGAAGCGAATCCAGATGTGAAAAGGTTGTATGATGATTTGCTTAGTAATTACAATCGCTTGATCCGACCTGTCACTAATGTTAGTGACATATTGACGGTCAGATTAGGTTTGAAGCTATCGCAATTGATGGAAGTCAATTTGAAGAATCAAGTTATGACAACTAATTTGTGGGTGGAACAGGTAAATATATAATTTTACTAGCTGTCGCCCGCGACTCCGTCCGCGCGCAGTTAAAAAATGGGGGGGGGGGGGGTATGAAAAATAGATGTTGGCCGATTCTCAGACCCACTGAATATGCTCACAAAATTTCATGAGAATCGGTCAAGCCGTTTCGGAGGAGTACGGTGACGAAAACTGTGACACGAGAATTTTATATATTAGATTAACTCATTCATCCTTAAAGAAGTAAAGGTATTTTTAATGATCAAACAATTTGCTTCAAATATAACTAAAAAAAATCTAAGACTCACAATGGCAACCAATAATCTTGATCAATAAATTTTAATTTACACATTTTTTAGAACGTTTCAAACGACATATTTAGTCTGGGAAGTGTTAAGACTACTACTTATACAATCTACTTTGACGTATTACTATTAATGTATTGATCCAAAAATTTCTTATTTACAGTGATTATGTTTACTTAAAAATGTTATTTATAATTTCAGAAATGGTTTGACTACAAGCTGCAATGGAATCCAGAAGACTATGGAGGTGTTGAAATGCTTTACGTACCATCAGAACATATTTGGCTTCCAGATATCGTGCTCTATAATAATTGGGATGGAAATTACGAGGCAAGTAAACTTTGTGTATATACTATCTATACTAATACTAGCTGTCGCCCGCGACTCCGTCCGCGCGCATTTAAAAAAATAAAAAATTGGGGGGGGGGGGGCGTTTATGAAAAATAGATGTTGACCGATTCTCAGACCTATGCTCACAAAATTTCATGAGAATCTGTCAAGCCGTTTCGGAGGAGTTCAAGTTCAAACCCCGTGATACGAGAATTTTATATATAAGACTATAAAACGGAAAAAATTGTATTATTGTATTTTTGTATGTAACGAAAAAACGAAAAAACTACTGAACTGTGTTCAACATTTCTTCTGCTATTGAAAAAGCTACATTGTCACTGAGTAACTTAGGCTATATTTATTACTAGTTTTTTTTAATTCTGCGCGGATGAAGTCGACTTCATAAGCTGCGACTTCGTCCGCGCGGAATTCGTGTAACAGGACATTGTATGACATCGAATTTCGTATTTTAGGTGACCTTAATGACGAAAGCGACATTAAAATACACAGGCGAAGTGAACTGGAAGCCGCCAGCTATTTATAAATCTTCCTGTGAGATTAACGTAGAATACTTTCCCTTTGACGAGCAGACTTGCTTCATGAAGTTCGGATCTTGGACGTACAATGGAGCTCAGGTATACTGGAGTTAAGAATATGAGATGCCTACTGGTACAAGGATAATTTAAGCCGTATTTATATGACTGATTCAACTTTGAGGTCAACTTATATTTAAAATTGAAAATCTCTAAATTGTCGCATCTCTATTGTCTTAACAGATATATTGACATATTGCCCTCCCTTTCATCATCTTAAAACAAAAAACAGAGATGACAACATCGTGTGGAAAAGAGCGTCAGTCATTTGAAATTCATAAAACTTATTTACGCGTTGATTGAGTTTAAATTAAAATTGCTTGCTAAGGGGTTCTTAATGTTAAATGCTATATGTGGTGATTTACGTGTGTAGTAATGTTAGACACATTTTCTAATAAAAATGTCTTTATTATAGGTAGATCTAAAACATATGGATCAGTCACCTGGCAGCAGTCTCGTGCACGTTGGTATTGATTTGAGTGAGTTCTACTTGTCAGTAGAATGGGACATATTGGAAGTGCCTGCGACTAGGAACGAGGAGTATTATCCTTGTTGCCCTGAACCTTTCTCCGGTGAGATATGAAGATTTTATAAAAACTTGAATTTAGCTTGGCTAATGCTGAATTTGATCTGTAAAAGACTGAAGTTATAACGCGATTTTTTCTGACCCGGTGGACAAAATTATAACTAAAATATAATAGCACACTAGCGCCACCATGTTAGTGTCATAAATGTGTCCTTATCGAACTGTGTAGACCGTTTAATTGTGTGACCTGTTTAGCTTTAGTGAAACTAAATATAACAGTAACTCATTATTCTTGTCAACCTTTGTCTCTTATGTATGTCTATGATTAAGTATGTTTGCAATGTTTTCATACAGAAGTAACCGCGACAGCAGCGCCACTATCACCGGTCAGGTATTTATAATAAGGCTATTATAAAATATTGTTTCAGACATAACATTCAAGCTGACGATGCGTAGAAAGACATTGTTCTACACGGTGAATCTAATCATACCGTGCGTCGGTCTCACATTCCTAACAGTACTGGTATTTTACTTGCCCTCAGATTCCGGAGAAAAGGTAAACTGTTTGATTAAGATGTAAGTAAATATACGTGTTACACGAAAATCTTTTTATTTCTTATTGAATTATTGATTTATGTATATAAATGTGTGTATTGTGAATTTTATAATGTTTAAAAACATTGATATTTTAAATTGTATTAGAAACATCGACATTATTTTTTTAACCAGTTGTAATTCTGACTAGAAATACTACTTGTTAGTTTTTGTATTTTGATACTTTATCATTTAGAATATAGCCGCATAGTACCGCCATCACGCGGTCGTGGGTTCGAATCGCGCCATCCGATATATCGTCATTCAAGTCAGAGTTTAGTCAGTAGGTAAAAAATAGCTCTAGTAATTTAGCTCTTCTAATATTAATTTCATAGTAAACAATTTCATGTATTATTTAAAATATCGATGTTTTATTGATGAGTTTTCTGAGGGCATGCTCATTTCCATCCTACAATCCGTTCATCCATGTTCCATGTGAGTCGTCTTGTCCGTATAAAATGTTAGTCTTTTTTGATTCATTGGCTGTTGTGATTGTGGTAGTGAACACAAAATTATTTTGCCCATCATTAACTTTTGTCTTTCCACAACAAATAAAAATTCTATATTTTAATATTACAACAGATTTTACAACATGTTTTTGTTAAAATTGTCTAATATATTAATATAAAATAATCTTTAAAATTAAACGTAATTCAATACTAAAGAAAAATGTATTTATTTGTTAAAAAAATACATCAGTTTGTTAATTATATAACGAAATCTAATTTCTTACAAAAACAAAAGTTTAAATGTGTTCCAATTTCAAAATAATTTGGAACATTTCTATTTTATTTTACCGCTATACAAAATTTTTATACAATTGATATTTTCCAAAATAAGCAATGTTTATTTCCACTTTTTTTATTCAACTCCCTTGTGTTTGAAAATTGGCTTCGCGATTTTAGCATGTGTCTTTTGTTATTGTTTTGATAAATTTGCTATATCTAATTTTGTCATGAAATCTAAATCAGAGATTATTTGTTCCATTTCTCAATTTTTACTTTTATTTTAATAAATAATATAATTAACAAGATAAAATAAAGACTTTCGATGTGTCTGGCTAACGGCCAACACCCAATAATCGAAAACCCAATATTTTAATCACTTTCTATGGTAGAGAGTAAAAAAACGGAAGTTTCTTTGCAGTTAATACCAGTGCATGATTCTAGAACTGCAAAAATATGCAAAAATTAATTCTATTAAGAATAAAATATTACTAAAAGTTACTTTTTTTTTCAAAAATCAATTTAAGAAATTGAATTAAAGTTTCCGCTAATTATGACATCTAAATAAAATAAAATTGGGAATGGATAAAGACTCGATCTCTGGTTTAACTTTCTTTCTGTTTTATTAAATACTAAATGTTATTAATGAAGATATTTAATTAATTTTTAAAATTATGTATTCACAAATTGGCGACTCTTAAACTCAGACAACAAGCAGTTTGGCGACATACTCGTATTTTGGTGGTATTCATATATTTTTTTTTTAAAAAGGCAAACATTTTTATCTTTAAGTGGTTACAAAAACGTAACAGTACTTAAAAGTATTTTATCTTTGAATTGTAATGATCTACTTGTAGAAGTAAAAATAAATAATAGTCGCCATTTTGTTATTATAATAATAAAGCGTGGAAAGACAACTGGCGATTGTGAGTAGCGTGTAACTCAAAAAGGACTTCTCTCCCTTAGATTTCGCTCTGCATCTCCATCCTGGTGTCCCTCACTGTGTTCTTCCTTGGTCTGGCGGAGATTATCCCGCCAACGTCCCTGGCGATCCCTTTGCTTGGGAAGTATCTACTGTTCACCATGATACTCGTGTCGCTCAGCGTATGGGTCACTGTTTGCATTGTAAACGTCCATTTCAGGTAATCATTCTCTTTTTTTTCTCTTTCGTAGATATCATTAAGCATCTCGATACTGGTATCACTGACTGTGTTCTTCCTGTTGATGGCTGAGATTATACCGCCCACGTCACTGGCGATACCCTTGTTAGGGAAGTATTTGCTCTTCACAATGATATTGGTGTCGTTAAGTGTATGGATGACCGTGTTGGTTCTAAACGTGCATTTTAGGTGAGTGAGGATTATTTAGTTTGCGTTCTTTTACTTTATCTTGCGATACTATTTGTTTTATGACTTGAGTTAATAGAGTTTGAATTAAATCTGAACATTTTAGTGTCCAATCACGAATGTTAATGTTAATTTTAAGTTTTACTTGTTCGTGCATGGAAAGATATGATGTTTTTCAAGAAATTTTTCAACACTTAATCCAGTATTTGGATTAATCTATGATCCTGAGTGATTTTGGTTGACGTTTTGCTTCTGTAGTGTACGATATAAAACTTAGTATACGAATATAAGTAACAAAAATTTTCTATGTGAAAGGAAATAATGAAAAATTGGTTTAATCTTAAGGACTTTTAAAAGTGTTTTCTAAATTTATTAACTTAAGAGATTTTGTGTCTTGTACTTATATTGGCTAAGATTAATTTAAGTAGGAACAAAAATACATTGAGTTCACTCAAGAATAATGTATTCGGAACCTCTACGGTCTCTGATTATTTATTTTTTTAATTGTAAAGTTTAACTGAAAATATGTTTAAATTTTAGTAGATTAAGCATGGTTTACACAGCACGTTTCGAAAAGAGTTAACACAGGTATTAAGGGATACAAGTATTCTTAATTTAAAATATGTAGTACTGAAGTATTGTAGTTTAGGTGATGATATTATCAATTTGTACAATAGCTTAGGTTACGAGTTAAGTTAAAGTTATTAAGTACACTTCTGTTAAGTAACTTCACGCACAATTTAGATATTGATAAAAATTACAACGCACTCAATTATTGATCCCCTTGTAATTATTTTATAAACTGCATGAAAAGTTGGCTCTCTTTTTTGAGTCAAAACGGCATATGACGAAATGCAAAAGTAGATAATTTTTAAGAGCATTATTAACTTACAAATGTTTTTTTTTGCTATCTCCATAAAAATTAAACACAAATGAGATTTGTATTTTTGAAATACAGTTGTATATAAATTTCACAAGACAGTTTAACAAATGTCAAGCTCGATTGAAGTAACTGGATCAGAATGAAGGTAGTTGGGTCAGATATATTGAAACGACGATGAAGTAATGAAAGATTAACAAAACATAAATCGAATGGACGATTTGTAAGCGCCTATAGAAGACTTTTTCTTGGAATCTAAAGGAAAGGTAATGCAAAGTTTGTACCCAATGTGTAATGTATGCAGTGAATATTAATAAGGAAACTGAAGACACATTTACCACATCTCTAATGTTTCGCCTTCGAGGAAGTGCCTAAAATTTTAAGCAAATATTTGTATTTGATCAGGCTGATGAAAGAAATATAGTTATACATCGTCTGAGATAAGTAAAGACAGATGGAATTTGTTTACGAAAGTAAGGTCAAAGATCTAGCTATCAATAAGACGTGAGTACGCTATAAAATAATTCACAAGTTTAAATAATAGACAGAGATATTCCGAATCTCCTATAAATCAGGTACGGTCAGCATATATACATTTAAAGAAAAAAAAATATTATTACTCATTGGAATTGGCAAAAACGTGGTATAAAATATAATACAAAAAAATTCTAGACAAGTTGAGGGCATGGTACGCTACCTTGTGGAACACCTAATTTAATATGAATTGAATCGGATAATTTGTGACTTAAATGAGTCTATCGACATTCTTAATCTTACAATATAAACCCTTTCTTAACCGTTATGTTAAATTTGAATGAGGAAATTATTGACAGGAAAATATCATTGCCAACTATGTCAAAAGCAATAGAAAAATCAACGACTGGTGTTTTCTGCTTCCTATTATATGGTGTGTATTTATGTAATTTATGATACAAAGGATAATTAAATTGTTTAAAGTTTCGTGAGATATCATAATTAATTAACGGCACCGACTAGTTTCGGACCCGATGGGTCCGAAACTAGTCGGTGCCGTCACCGGATGATTAAACGTGAGTTAAGCCGTTTCTTAATTAATTAACAAAGGATAATAGTAACTAGTAGAATGTTATTGGTTTCAATCTCAGCATTACCTGGATTATTAGAAAAAGGACAAAAACAGAAAATATACAGAAGTTTTATAATCATAAAAACCGAATTGGTAACATTAATTTTACAAGTCATTTCGTTACATTATCGGTATTATAAAAGTATACGTTTTATTTAAATATTAAGTACCTTTTTATATTAGTACTATTAAATTTAACGAACCTCATTCTTTAATTGGGCCCGTAAAAGCGTTTACGTCATCATTAACTAGCTATAAATGGCTTTTGGATCGCTATTTTTTTTCATATAAGAATATTTCGAGTAATATGTATTTATACAATAGAATAAATGTTTTAAAATAGAAGTAAAAATAATTTGAGTGACAATGAACATGATTTAAAAAGAGAAACAAAGATTTTTTGAATGAAGAAAATTTTTTTTTTTTCGTTAAAAAACAGTATTTATCTGATATTGGCATTTGGTTAATCGGTTGTTTTTCAGGTTTATCAGCCGTTATCAACAGTTCCAAACAGTACTATAAAAGACAGAAGCAATAAATAAATCAGTTTACATACATTTAGGTTGACTTAATATACGTCATGGCGGATGTTTCTCGTACCGATTCTATGGACTCAAGTAACCCAATGCGAAAAAAAGTCCCATTATGCTGATTGTAATAGACATTTATTCTTTAAGTGACCTTTTATTGTTTTCTATAAAGTAGTTCCCATGTAAATATACAAACAAAATGTTTTTTTTTTAATTTATTTGTCAACACTGCAGTTATTGTTATAACGGAATTTATTTATGCTCTATTATAAGCGTGTTACGTTAACTAATTAACTTAATCCGAACCGAACATTAATTAACATAACTGTGATTAAGCAATCGAATATCATTAAATTAATAATAATTATAATAGTTTATATATTTTTAGTTTCATGAATTGGTAAATATTTATAATTATTTTATGAATATATAACTATATTATGTAATAATCGTGAGTTTCCTCGCTTTATTATATAAACCAATTCTCTGATTCACTTAAAAAAAAACCAACAGAGATAATAGATATACGTTTTTGTAATTCTGTTTGGGTAGTAGAAGCGCACATTGTGATGTACTTGTCTCTTATTCGAAATTAAATGTTAAGTAAACAAGGACGTAGTCATAGAGTACGTACGTCGTTAAACGTCATCTTTATTTATTTCTAGGAAGACCAACAACAATTTATATAAAGTAGGTAAAATAGTAATTTTAAACCTAGACAATAATAGGTCCTCACGAATAGTAGAAGCTTTTTACGAAAATATTTTTGCGCGAACATAAATATCAAAACAAAAAGTTTAAAAAATCATAAAAAGAAAAAAACTTGATTTAGTTTAATTATGATAGATTGACCGATGATCTGGTCAAGGTTGCGGGAGTATCCTGGATGCGGGTTGCACAGGACCGATCACTGTGGCGATCTTTCGGGGAGGCCTATGCCCAGCAGTGGGCGTTACGAGGCTGAATGGATGAATGATAGATTACAATTTCTTCTTAATGAATATGTATAAAATGTAATTCATAAAGTGATCTCAAAATTTAAAATCTTTGTTAATATGTTTTTCACATAGGATCGTAATCATTTTCGGGCATTCGCCGCACAAATATCTGCGACATAAATTACGCAGTTCCATTGTTAAAACGTCATTATTGTAATAGAATGTTGCGGCCTGAGTTATTGCTATGATAGCAATTAGCACTGCTGTTATGTCGCTTAAAATTCACAACCGCTATTCAAAACGGCTATTTGAATATGCTACTCGCGTTTAGTTATTAATGTCATATTCATTTCTATTGATACTTAAATTGAAATGATCTTATATCAGAGATTCGCAAACCATTATTTCGTGACCCATTTCTGTTTTAATGGTTTCGGTAATCTTATCATCATCGTCAGCTCACTATACGTCCCCACTTAGTGGCTCGGAGCCTTTTTTTTTTTTTTTCTTTTTTTTTTTTTTTTTTTTTTGGCTCGTGGCTTAGTGGCTCGGAGCCTACCGTAAGTTAGGGGTGAATATGTCATTGTCAACCACGTTGGCCCGATGCGGGTTGGTTGACTTCACTTTGTTTGTAGTTTCTTGGTTATAAATAACTAGCTGTAGCTCGCGGAATTAAAAAAAATAATAAGTAGTCTATGTGACTATGTTCTACATCTCTGCGAAATTTCATCAAGATCCGTTGAGCCGTTCCTGAGTTATCTTCAAACAAACATCCATCCATTCATCCATCTAAACATTCGCATTTATAATATTAGTAAGAGATAATGAAAAACAACTTTGTTTGAATGAAAAAACACGATTACTATAATAGTATGTTAAGTTATTTTAATTTTAATATAATAACAAAGCTGCGGTTGAAAGTATGCAAATACCAAAGTATCAAATAAATCGCAATTCCAATTAAATACGAGTATTACAGTATTTTAAAATTAATTATAATTACGCATTTGTTAGCGTACTGTTATAATTTAAAATACTAATATTATTATATAAATCTACCATTATGATTTTGGAAGTAGCTAATTAGTCATACGACGTTCTTACGGTGAAGGAAAACATCGTGCAGTTTACTGCACATATCTGAATTATATGTGTGAAGTCAACCAACCCAGCCAGCCAGCGTGGTTGATTATGGCCTAGTCACCTCTAACTTGGGGTAGGCTTCGAGCCCCTCAGTGGGGACGTATAGTGAGCTGATGATGAAATATTCATAAGAAAATAAAAAGGTTAAAGATGTCTTAAAAGGAGTATTATTTATTATTTAATGAATGAAAAACGATTTTGAAAAGTCTGTATTCTTCCACAGAGTATGTACTCGGTGTGATAATTAAGATTATTAATTGCTATAAATATTATAGTAACTGTAGTAACCATGGTAACTACAACCTTCCTAACTATGGTAAATTAATGGTAACTATAGTAAGTATGGTAACTAGTTTATATTAATCAGGTCACCATCAACGCACACGATGTCTCCGTGGATGAAGAAGCTGTTCCTCCAGCTGATGCCGAAACTGCTGATGATGCGGCGTACCAAGTACTCATTGCCCGACTACGATGACACCTTCGTGTCTAATGGATACACCAATGAGTTGGAGATGAGGTAAGGATGCTGAAGCAGTCTGTATCTTTATTGCTCTTTGCCTGACTGCTATATATGTTTGTTAGTTCCATTACGTCATTCTGTAGCCAAATCGACTTGACCAATTTTGAAGGTTGATTCTCCTTTGTTTTGTATTTTTTCTACGAATGTCTTAAGCCATATTGAAACGAGATTTAATTTTGTTTTTAACAATATAACTAATTTTATGTTGTTAAGCTTTTCTTGTCTTGTAATTATGCCTCTAAGCGAGAGTGACTGCTATCCTCGTTGAATTATTCAAATACATTTTATAAATCATAAAGTCGCTGTTCAAAGGTTTGAATTCATTCAAAATATGCGGAAAGTTCCTAAACTCATATCCTTGTTACTAAATACCACACGCTTGTGATCTTAAGACGATAAATCTGTTGAATCATGTATGAGTATTCAAGTCTGCAGATTTTCGAATACACGATTTTGGGAAAATCAATCTTATCATCATTTGTTAAGGTTGATTTTAGCGTATACGCTTAAATGTTTGATACATTCACGTCATTTCGGGAACGCTCGAAGTGTTTTAGCAGCTGAATCATTCTTGAATATGTAAAAAAACTCTACTACTGTTGGAGGATGATTTTATGTCACCAGGATACAAAAGTCATGTTTTGTCAATAGAAAAATCAATTGAGAATTCAGTATTAATAATTTTAGTATTGTTTGGTATATAATGGTCCAATTTCAGCCTTCTCTCCCTTCTCACCCTTTTTTTTATAAGAAAAGGGTGGGAACGGGAAGTGGATTTGATGGAGAAGGGGATGCACAGGAAGGCGCAATATTTTCTTTCTGTGCGACTCTTACTCCGTCGATAAAAGGTAGGCAACGCATCTGCAATTGCGGATGTATATAGGCAGCGATCGTTTCGCCATTTCGGCGAATTCAGGTGGCAGCTTGCTCGTTTGCCACATTATAAAATATAAAGGTTATTGCAAACCCATAACTCGCCGCACCAAATTAGCAACCAAATTATCGTTCACTAGCTGTTGCCCGCTTCATCTGCGGGGAATTTAGAAAGTCTTCTATTAAATTGTAACAAAATATAGTCTTTACCACCCAGGGATAGTGTAGCTTCCCAATGGTAAATTTTTCATATCAATTCAGTAGTTTCGGAGCCTATTTTATGCATTCCAACTAATCTTTCCTTTTTAAAATATTACTATAAATAAAAGAAACATAAATATTAAAGAGATTACGATCGATTGCAAAAAAGTTATATCTTTTGAGTGGTAATTGTTAAAATGTTGTACAAATAACTTTTCAGTTGGCTCGTAAAATATTTTGCGTTCATATCGGGCCCTAAAACACGCTTTACGATAAATAAAATTATGTCCCCCGTACTACATTACGGCACATAAATTAAATTGACTCGAATGGATGTGAAGCTATTTATTATTGTAGCGTTTGTGTAAAAGCTATTAAATGATGCCGTTTTTATGGACCATTTTTATAAGTTACGGGTCTTTTGTAAATATTTTATGAGTTTTACATCATTGAGAATGGTCTGCTTCGGTGGTTCCAGAACAAAATAATAGGAATGAGGAAACAGGTGAAACTAAAAGACTGAATAACGTTAGTAGGTTTAACAGGTTTAATAGTGGTAGACGCCAACAAAAACATCTGTTGCATGAAATGGCCGGCTCGCTCGGTGAAATACCACGACCACACAGAAGACAGACGTGAAGTGGTATAGCTTCCGCGCTTCGTCTGATCAGTGTGGCGCCGAAGGCCTATTTTAGTAAAGGGGATGTGGGTTTGACGGAGGAGGGGATGCTTAAGAAGGGGAAATTTTCTCTTTCTGTGCACCTCCTCCTCCGTTGATTAGAGGTAAGCAATGCATCTGCAATTGCGGATGTTCATGGGCAGCGGTCACTTCGCTTTTTCGAAGGATTCAGGTGGTGGCTCGATCGTTTGATACCCTATGATATGAAAAAGTTTATAGGCAAGATATCAGACTAACTATATCATAATTCTAAAGATGAATAACTAAAACTGAGAATAAAAGAAAATAATGGAGAAAGAATAGAAATATATCGTAATTACAATTAAAGACATGTTATAAATGCCAAAAAATGGAAGCAGGAAATAAAAATGGAATAAAGAGATTATCCAGTTGGGAAGAATAAACCAAATCGAATGTTGAAATGAGTTTTCCGTGTGTACTCAGTGAACGACGTGCATCGGACCATGCTGATGTCAAAAAAGGGATGTTACAGCATTTAACATTTTTAAAAAGAATTTAAAAGGAGCTGGTAATCGAATTTTTCAGCTATGTAATTGTTTTTTGACTACCTAATAGTTAGGTGGTTAGGATTGAAAAATAAATTCTGAAGTTTCACTATTTGATTTGTTGAATAAATTTTATGATCTTTACCTGTTAATAATACGTATTGCTCGTGAGTCTATAGCACTTTATGATGGAACCGCAAATTAACAAAAACTTTTAAATTTCAAGGTCTGTCCACTTTGAAATGAAGTAATATCCAAAACAGACGCGTGGAATTATTAAAAATAATATTTTAAATTTAATTAACTAATTCATTTCTTTAGCAGGGACAGTCTGACAGATGCGTTTGGCGATAGCAAAATTGACAACGGCGATTACCGCAAATCTCCTGGCCCCGAAGATGATATTCTTGGAGCGAGCGCTCACCAGCGGCCTTCTGGTAAGTGATAACTGACAGTAATGGTAGTGGTACAGAAATGGTATTGGACGAAGTGGTGACGTGTCTGTCCTCCAAATATGCTATGCGCACTGGAGACGGTGTGGCCACATCCAACATTGCCACATACAGCCACTTATAATATTTGTTGTTCGTAGTAACGGAATCGGAGAACATGCTTCCTCGCCACCTGTCTCCTGAGGTAGCCGCCGCGTTGCAGAGCGTGCGTTTCATTGCCCAACACATTAAAGACGCCGACAAGGATAACGAGGTGAGAAAAGCCGAGATGTACCGTTGCAAATTCGTGGTACGCAGTCGAACACTGCCTGCTATGAGCGATAACGCTAAAGTCCTTTATCCTTCCAAAACTATAATTAATAATGAATTCAACATCAAAATATAGATTAAACGAATAGACGCAGTTATGGGTTTATACGACGGTAACGTGTTATGTAATTAATATCTCCCTCTAATATTAATTAATCTGTTAATAAAAAGGAATAAATGCTTATTCACGAATCCTTATTTGCACAATATTGCTGGTGTCATGATCGTTGTGTGTAAAGATAATGATGAGTGCATGACGTAGAGTATTTTCTACTGAGTGCGAATGACTCTGGAAATCATAGCATATTTTTCGTACAGTATATTTTTATTATTACTCATTCAGGTAACTTGGATGAATAAAAAAAAAAACAAAAAAATGGGACCCACCTGCAAGCACTTCCTTTCGATTAAAATAATTTTTATCAAAATCGCGGGCTAGGGGCGGAGATTCGCGGTAACACACATAAAAAAAAAAATTCAGTCGAATTGATAACCTCCTTCTTTTTGAAGTCGGCTAAAAAGATTTGTAAGGATCAAAGATCTCTGTTTGTTATTAAAGACCAACTTATGATTAGCCATTTTCAAATGTAGTACCCGCAAATGCTTTTGATCTATGACCTAAGTAACAGCATGTGTAAATAACTGCAAAAAACATCTTAACGAATCCTAACGAAAGATGTACAGCATAACTTAAGTTAGATACAAAGTGCTAGTGGAAAAGGACATTAATAACTTTTCTTTTGCAGGTCGTTGAAGATTGGAAATTCATGTCTATGGTCCTAGATCGGTTTTTCCTCTGGTTGTTTACTATCGCTTGCTTCGTGGGTACTTTCGGTATTATCTTCCAGTCTCCATCATTATATGACACTCGAATGCCAGTCGATCAACAGTTATCTTCTATACCAATGAAGAAAAATAACTTCTACTATCCCGCAGATGTTGAAACTATCGGAATTATCAGTTAAATAAAACATGGAATGGTTCCTACGTAAATATTCTTATTTACGTAAAGGACAGAACTTTATACATTCTTTCTGTAAAATTTGATTTTACACTTTGTAGATTTTGTCATCCCTTTCATTTACTTTGACAAAACAGGGACCTCATTATGTATCAATATAAATATCACTAAGTTATTTATAATACATAAATATTTTGAAGCGAGAGCGTCGGTGACTCAGGGGTTAAGAACTTGACTTGTAATCTGCCAGGTCCTGGGTTCGAATCCCGCCATGTACCAATTTGTTTTTCGATTACCGATTATGTATTTATATACATTTATCCATCGTTCGTACGGTGAAAGAAAACATTGTGTTGCAACCCGCGCATATGTGTGAATTCTCGAGAGAAAAAGACAGCGATGCGGCTCGTCACCCGTCACGTTCCGTATCACGAAATGGCAAAAGGTTGATTGCAGAGGTTCATTTGGCAACACCAAATGGAGGTCCGTGATCTCTACCTACTTCTCTGGGTTACAGGCGTATGTTGTATTATTGTATTTTGAAATTGCACAAATGGAAAAATTGTGAGTTACAATTGTTTACGTAGGAGCCATCGTAAATAAATAAACGTATTTCTTATGATAAATTAAGAATGAACATAATTAAAACATCATTGAAAGAAGTTGCAAATGTTCAATTTTGTTTTGTTCGATGTAGTTAACTTAGGTTATAAATAAATTAATCAATTAAATTGATTTATGTAAGCATCATTGGTTATATCAAGATTTCACTTTAAATGTAAGTTCGATGTATGCATGATCTTACAATAAATTATTTCTTAAAAGTTTTAAAAACACGCAGAAATGTATTTTTTTGCAGATAAATTTTTTTTTAATAATTTTTATAATTAAGGTTTGTTATATAGTTTTTGTGTACATTAAATAAGGTTAACGATAATTTTAATAATGTTAAAGATTCATTCTAGAATTAAAACGGCTGTGAATATAAATCGTTCTAAAGATTAATTCATTTAAGCGTATTTATGTTAAATAAATATTAATAATAAATAAAGAAATTGGATAAAATTAATACGTTTGTTTTAATGTATTTTACTTTTCCTAGCAGTAAGATTTTACTATCAACCCCACACTACTAAAAATCATTGTTATCTTTATTTTGATATTTGTTTTATTAAATGTTGAGAGATATGATACTTTTTAGACAGGGTTTTTTTAGTGGAAATTTAAGAAACCTTTTAATTAACAAATTAAAGAAACCGTCTCTACATTTTTGATTTATTATGTGATCACTTAATTAAACTACTACGTTTGCTTTCTATATATGTAAGTAGTCATAAACCATTTCTTGCAGTGGATGATAAGTTTTTCTTTTTAACAAAGTGACGATGCTGTGCCACTAATCAGGTCTTCCTTACAAAAAAAAAACAATTTTGACTACAGAGGTCTTTAATAAGTTGGAAGATTGATAAGTTAAAAAGGTGCAATAAAACAACAAAAAATCACGTGAGTTGTTTGGCGGGAAAATCCTATGTAATCTTTGTAAAAAAGGTGCGTTGTTTATATTTAAGTACAAGAGAATATAAAAAAAAGATATTTCATAACATATCCTTCCCCGCCAAACCCCCTTTTCTAATCCTGTCGTTGTTAGAAAAGTATGGGAAGGTGAAGAGGGTTAGAATTGGACTCCATCTTACACTCATTAGACGAAACGTGAGAGTACTTCGACTTCACGCCTGACTTCTTTGCAGTATTGGATATCTATCACTATTACTTGTTTAATTATCAATAACGGTAAAGGTATGCACTTAGGATTTCTTTAACTTATGATTGTAACATGCTATAAGCAAGTCATAAATATGTTTTCCAACGAAAATTCCTTATTAAATATTCAAGAGGCTTCAGAGCACGTCACGATATTTTACGTTTCTTACTAAAGCCGCTAAATCATTGTTAAGATCGCATTAAGTCTATGCAAATTTTGTGTCGTGAAGCTCTAAGCTATTTAAGGTATTTGAAAGCATGCGCGGAGGGAATCCTGAATGTCTACACACATATATGGTTTGTTTAAAGTATATACTCGTACTTAACTGATATATGGCCTTAGGATTTCAAAATAAGCAGAAGAATTAATTGAGTTTTTTGAATTGAAAAAAGTACGAGGAAAAATGGGATTAAAGTAAAATGATGAAGTGTACTAAATTTTTTGTCACAGACAAAAATAATTTTAAAAGACAAAGAGCTTTACATAATAAAATTAACTTTATAATGAATATGTTGTATAAATTTTAACCTAACCTAATTTCTTCAGAAAAAAAGCTTTTTATTTTAAACAAATGAAATTCTGGCGTTTTGAACTTTATAAAGTGTATCAGCCGTGCGCAGAAAGTTTGCCAATTACTCCCCTTCCCACTAACTCCACTCATCTCCTCGCGTGTCATCCATTCGTCAGTTAACGCGTGAGGTCATGACGCCATTGGCAAAGCTACTGCACACGAATAATTCATATTCTACTCCAGTAGAGATAAGTAGAGATAACAGGAAGCAAAAAGAACATTGTTTAAAATGTACGACTAGACAGTGTTGAATTAACTTTGAGTGCACACGTAGCTTTTACGGAAGATTCTTGTACTTTGTAATAAGAAGTTAATATGAACAAAAGTTAGACGATTTACCCGCAGACTACGAAACTGGAGCAGATAAAAAATAAAGTTAAAATGTGTTTAGAATTTTCTCTAAAAATAACAAAAAAAATCTGTCACACGCTTCTTGTATATTTTTTAATCAATGAAATTCAAAAGTCACACACAGTTTTAAAATAAAATAGGCTGAAAAAATGGACTCATGCGAACTATAGGGCACGATTATGGAATACTAAAATCGGGCACGTCAAACTTATCAAACCTTAAACTTAGCAAACCTTACTTGGAAAAAATCTACGAATTTCCAATGCTCTTGTACATATTGTCGTTAATGCCGAAACTATGCAAAGATAATGTGAGGTGTTCTTTTTGTATAAATTCAGTAGCGTTAGTGAAAAACACACTGTAAGAATAATAGAATGTAGCTTAATGTAGTAACGTAAGATTAGTTTTTAAATTACTTATCACTTCCATCATTCCAGCAGATATCGTGAAAATTTTGACATATTTTGTGGATGACGTTACAAAAACTAATAGAAAAGTACATTAAAATGGTAAAATCGGATTCTAGCAAACCTTTCGATGCCTAAATTCCCAAATAAGTAATAACCCGTTCAAATTCGAAGTATCTGGACCGTATCCAAAAGTTCCCTCGGGAACTAAGATCGATGGGCAGTGCGCACGACTTGCTGACTTTAACGTTTCTATTATGTTCACTTTATATAGAAGTGTAAAGTAAATTCGACGAAATTTATAAAATTATATGAATTGTTATCATAGACATTATTCGATGTAATTTGAATCGATGTAATTTGAATCGGATTTAAAAAGATTAAAACAAATATGGTTACTAATAATAACTAATGTGCTTTGCAAAAACAATAAATGCTAGAGATGATCAATAAATTAATAAATTTATCGATTATTACATCAAGATTATCATCTTTAAGTAACAAAATAAACGAAATTAGGTACTTTGAATTTCTCTACTTAATTTAAAAATTCCAAAAGGGAAAACTTCGCATAATAATTTGACACATTTAAATAAAGCATCCTCATTTTAAATACTGTTTTAAAATTCTAAGAGAAAAAATTCTAGAAATTCTAAAATTTAAGAAAATTAAATAAAGTCTGTGGTTCTTTTAACATTAAAAGTGTTTCTGTATTCAAAGCGTATCGTGTTGACCAAAGACAAGGCGGTATTAACCGATCACTTGGTGAAGGCTCAGTGGATTAAGGACCAATTACTTTTACTCGTTAGTTGTAACGAAGAGATCAGCACATTTAAATTGGTGTTGTTCTCCGGGGAATTATTTCATTTGTGTAATGTACTTCAAAGATGTAAATCTTTGATTATAAATAGCTTTGTTATCAGGCAACTAAGTATGCTAAGTTGGTATAACATATAGTATATTTGTATAAATTTTGTAAATATATGTTTCTACTACCGATAATAATCTAAAAAAAAGGTGTATCAGATGTATGGTATGTTTTTTTATTCAAATTTTTTGAAGTAGGATGTTTCCCGTTGGGCTGTTTGGCCTCCTGGTAAAATGGCCCAATGGTATTTTTTTGGCTTCTGGATTCAATCGACACAATAGGAAATGTATCCCGTTTGCAGTTCTGCTTAACAATTCATATGCCAAATGAGAATATTTTTGATATTATTGACTCAATCGACCCAATGCGATTTTTTTGGGATTGGTACCGTACCAATGGGAAATACCAGTGAAGTTATAGTTGTGTGTAGGAAACATGTAAGATACAGGAATAGTTACAATAAATATGCACGCAATTATTGATAAAAATAATTATGTAAGAGATGGATTTTTTAAATTGTTATCTATCATCTATCTATCGATTGTGAGTAAATTTTTGATTTTTCTCGTCCCGTTTATTGCTGGAAAATATATTGCATGTACATTTACTTTTAAATTTTTGTAACCATTGATCATTATAGGCGTGGCGAAATCAAAGTACATTACGGATAAAACAAGCGTCCGTTACATTAGCACCTAAACTAACAGAGTTAAGACCAGATGTAATTATCACAGATCGTCGCAGGGTCGGTCCGCCCGAATCAGCAAGATTTAATTGATGGTACTCAATTCTCTATCCCACAGGAATTCCTTTTATCCAACATATTGAGTTATATTTATTGTAAAATTTGCGCTGTCGTTGAAAAATTGAGTTGCAGAAATTTTACGAAAATATTTACTTATAAAATTAGGTAGTGGTATAATTATGAAATACTAGCTGTCACACGCGACTCCGTCCGCGCGGAATCAAAAAAAATAATAAGTACCCTATGTGTTCTTCCAGACTATGTTCTACATATGTGTCAATTTCAACAAGATCCGTTGAGCCGTTCCGGAGATACCTTCAAACAAACATCCATCCATCTAAACATTCGCATTTATAATATTATATTAGTAAGACTACTAGTATATTTTTTTGCTTTCAGCGATTTTATTCTTTACTATAGAAATAATTAATTTAATAATAAACATATGCAGATTAAATAAGTCTAGTTATTTTGCATCTCTTTTCATTTAATTGTCTGTTAACTTTCTAATATGTAACATACAAGTTTTCAACTAGAATTGAAAGGCTTTAGAAATTTGGACGCTATTATCAAGTGTTTAATAATTTGTTTCTCTTCAAGAAACTGAAATTCAGGTGAGGCTTCATGAACTATTCACAATTATTCAGGACAAAAGATATCATTGTTAACCAGAACAAGTATAAAGTTTGTAAAACTCAAAGTTCGCTTAGCGCTAACAAGGACCCCATACTTTTCAAACTAAAGCGGAAAATTATTTATTCACTTTAAGCCTGCGGAATGACTTTTAATTTTATTCATCGAGTTCTTGTTTGTTATTTATTTTGTATTGTTTTCTTTTAATTAAAATGACTACAAATACACGAAATATATAGAAAAGTACAGGATTCTCATCAATGTAAGTATATATGTCTGATAAGTAATCTCATTGGAACCCTAATTGACAGTCAATTGCAGAGTAACCGTGGGTTTCTGAGACTTAAATCTCAGTTTAAAACATAACGTTATCTCTGTAATCTCAAAGCTGACAGGGATGACGATATGTTTTATACGGAGATTTTAGATTCCCAATTTAAGGGTGACTGAGTCTAAGTCAAATATTCTCATCCTGAATTTAAATTATCTTCCTTAGTAAAAACTATGAGTCCAGTAACTTATATAGAAACGGCTAAAACACTCACGTATATATATATCTGGTGTCGTCACCGACTAGTTTCGAGCCCTTCGGGGGCCCTTCATCAGGGTGAGTGGGACTGGTATTATTTCGCGGACGCGGCTCGTCGCTCCTAGTCGGTGACGACACCGGATATATATACGTGAGTGTTTTAGCCGTTTCTATATAAGTTAATGATAATGTCTCACGAAAGTTGGAATAATTTAATGAGTCCAGTAATTTATTAGACTCTAGTTAGAAACGGATAGGTGAGTATTGAAAAACCTAAATCGTATTATTGAGTATTCCTACGAATTTACTTCTGAGAACGTTTGTGTTAAGTATCAATACGGTATTACAACTACCCTACAAATGTTATTTCAAAGCTTACAAAGGGCGAGAACAAATCGAAAGGTCCCGGGGCGATCGCCTCTTTTATACATAAATAGAGATTTCCACTTGAAGTCCATTGGGATACTATAATATGCTATATTTGCGGTAGATTTTTCTCGCGCCTCGTATTTATATGCCCGCCTGGTATTGCATGAAAAATGATTTGTAACTTATGTAAAAATTAATCAAAGTAGTAAAATGTAATGTTGATGTCCCAATCGATCTATCATTCATAACGTCACATTCCTCTTATTATCTTTTTGAAAATAATAGACAACTATGTCTTTGTACACGTGGTTTGGTAGTGGAAACACAGAGCACAACAGTTGTGTTTCATAGAACGAGTCGCAATGTTGATGTACTTTTTGTTTCGTTGCTTGAAGTACTTGGACGTAAATTATTAAATAAATGGCCACTAAACCATCCTGAATAATAACTGTACTGTACTGAGTAATTTTGATGCGAAACAGTGCTTCGTTTGAGTTGTAACTTTTGCTCGGGTGTAATGGTTTTTTTTTTTAACTCGCATGGAATTGCATCGTGTGCTAGGTTTTAGCTTGTTTAAAAGTTTTCACATTTGTAGAGATATGTTGTGGCGTAAAATATTTTATTTATTTATTTTGAATTGAGCAAATTAAAAAAAAAGTCTTCGTGTCTAATCTTACTAAATGCCTGTAAAAATGTACCGTATGTGGTCATGTTGGCAACACTATTTGATGCGCATGAGTAACTGATTCAATTATCATCAGTCAGTATTATTCTGACCGCCACTAAGGATGAACGTCAGTCGTATGAATTAACGAACCAGTGTTCGAGACAATAAAGCCATTATTCAAAAGTAATCTTTTATTTAATTACAGTTATCATTTTGCTTAATAAAATTAGTTAATATAATTTGTTAAACATTTGCCCTAACAATATTTTAAAGCGCGATAACTGAGATTATATCAGACGTTTCTTAATTTTATCACAAACGGCCAATTAAACTCGTTAAAACTGTACTGAAAATGACATAAATTTAATCAAAGTTCAAGACTTTCACAGCGGAATATTACAAAAGGGGAATCTATTTAAGCTAATTCGTAATTATTTGAATGTACCATCCCTTAAGGTAGTTTCCGAGACGCGTATTATAATTCAAGTCACGTGCACAGTCTCTCAGTTGACTGTAACTTATTCTAGGAATTTGCAACTTAATACACGCAGCCAGTTAATAAATCGAAGAAATGCTTCTTACTTAATTATTTAGAAAGCATACTGTATTATTTCAATATACAGAGAGATGTTGCATAGTTAAATGTTTTAACCCTTTGACCGCCGGTGATTGATATTATGGATGTCTACGATATAAAAGAGTATTGTACTCTTGAATATGTATCAACAAAACTTATATAAGTTTCCGGTAAAATATACTTTGTTATTTATTCTTCATGATTGCATTGTGGAAATACGCACAATAATTTTTTAAGAATTTAAAATGTATTTAAAACACTTTCTTAATTTAAAGGTTATTTTTAGGTTCTAAAAAATAAAATCTGGTTTTATTTGGATTTATAATAGTAGAGGACAATTGAAACAAACACATTGACAAAAGGTTGCTTCTAAATAAATTTACCATTTTATCAAAACGTAACGTATCAAGCGTAGTAGCATATACATATTCAGTTATTTACTTATTATCTATATAGTACATTTAATAAAAAAAATAAAAAAATATATTATATAAAGGATAGCATACCACTGATCCAACCAGTGATCAGGGTTGCAGAGACAGGAAACTTCTCACTATGGGCGCAGTTTCTAAAATAACGATCTTTTATGTCAGGCCCTTAATCTAACTGGTTAGCGATAGCTTCTTAAGATGTCGGTGGAAGCATAATTATTAAAAATAGTTGACAACAGTGCCATTTGGTTAAAACAATTAAATAACAAATGACAATAATCTTTTCAAGTTGAAGTTAAAATTCAATAGTAATAATAAAATATTAGAATCGTTTTTCATATATTAAACTTGTAAAGCGATATATAAAAACAATCTCAAACAAAATACACTAAAAAGAAACAAAATAATGTCATGAAAACTTCTTTCTTTCTTTCTTCTCTCTTTCAAAAACCCTCTAAACTCTAAAGAAAGTTCTCTTCTTTCTTGTAACATGTCTATATTGTATAATTATTGTTATTTCGCAGTCGGTGTCGGCCGAAGTAAATAGGTGACATTTTATATTTGAGATGTATTAGACATACTTACGTTTATGTCCCTACTTAGGCCGAAACCGACTCCAAAATAACAATAATTATACAATATAGACATGTTACAAGAAAGAAGAGAACTTTCTTTAGAGTTTAGAGGGTTTTTGAAAGAGAGAAGAAAGAAAGAAAGAAGTTTTCATGACATTATTTTGTTTCTTTTTAGTGTATTTTGTTTGAGATTGTTTTTTATGGTACTTTTGAATGCATTTTGTTTGAAATTGTTTTTTTATGTTACTTTTGAGTGAATTTTGTTTGAAATTGTTTTTTTACGTTACTTTTGAGTGCATTTTGTTTGAAATTGTTTTTTTAAGTTACTTTTAAGCGCATTTTGTTTGAGATAGTTTTTTTTGTTTTGAAGTCGGCTATTTTTTTTTCTTAAAATGTTTGTTTTATTTCTCATTTTTTAGTGAATTTGAAGTTTAATTACAAATTTCCTTAATACGTATAAGGACATAAATAAGACAAATAAAGAAAAGGACTTTCCTATTTAATATGTGTGTACTTCAATTCAAAAACTAATTTAGAATACACCAGATAACCACTTATCCTTTAAACAATGAAATAATTATCAAAATCGGTATACAAATTGAAAATTAACGAACTAATACATCGTAGCGTGCCTTTAATTTTGTCCAGCCGCGCGCCGCAGTAGCATTTTTCGAATGCGCGTAGTTTTTAATAATTTAATATCTTCCAAACTATTGATCAGAATTACATAGTTTAAAGGCTAATGTAATCTGCATTTAATACTCTAGCCATCAAACATATTTATTTGGATAAGGATTCATATCGAATATAATATAATAGCGCCGTAAGCTTACGACGCTGTTTTTCGTGTGCAATTTAATCGAAGTTTGTTCATAATAACATGGTTTTTGTGAGACATCCATAGATGATAGATATATGCCACCTGAGACTTTTATTTAGCAAATTTAAGGATCTATAATTACTCGATACATCATTTTAATGTAGGTCATATAGTTTGACCTACGTAAGCCCAGAAAGCAAATTTGTGCTATTCATTGTAACGCGATGTAGCATTTTTCGTTTCCGCGTAATTTTATTCTTACGATATCTCCTAAACTATTAGACAGAATGATATAGTTTCAATTGCAAATATAATCTACATTAAATTCTCTTGATAATGAACATATTTATTTACATAAGGGTTAATACTGAACTTGAATAATAGCGTCGGAAATAGGGCATGAATTTAATTAATGTTTCTAAAGAAAAAAATGGTTATTGTGAGAAAACTATAAAAGATAGATATATGCTATCGCGGACTTTTATTTAGCACATTTAAAGAGCTACAATTCGCCATACATCATTTTTATGTAGGTCCTATAGTTTAGCCTACGTAAGCGCTGAAAGCAAAAATGTCCCTAATTTCCGCAACAAATTTTGAAGCTATATTCAAAATCTACTAGTCTTCTAGTTATTTAAAAAAAAAAAAAATGGGACCCACCTGCAAGCACTTCCTTTCGATTAAAATAATTTTTATCAAAATCGGACCACCAGGGGCCGAGTTTCGCGGTAACACACATAAAAAAAAAAAAAAAAAAAAAATACAGTCGAATTGATAACCTCCTTCTTTTTGAAGTCGGCTAAAAAGTGGTATTGGAAGAAATTTAACATTGCACATTTTACTTTTTCATTTCTTTTTCGATTCAAAGGGTTTCTTGTACTGAGTACTTTGCAGGCGGCGATATAAGACGAGATTGAAATTCAATATCCGAACGTTTCACAAGAGCTTCTTTATTGTCCTCAATTTTATTTTAATTCTGTTTAAAGGGTGTACAAATGGTCGAAATCTATGTATGTATGTATTCAAATACATAGATAGCTCTCAGGAACTATTTGCTTTTTATTTTCTATGATGTAGAAGAAACGGAAGAGGGGTGTTTTCAAAGACTTATTGTGAAACGTATCTCGTGTGTGACTCGAGACTATGTTCTATATCTGAGACAAATTTCTATGAGATTTGTTACACAACTGCAGAGTTATAGATTAAATATGCGAATCAAACATATTTTATATTTTACGGGTCCGTACATATTTCCGGGATCATAAGTAGCCTATGTGTTCTTTCAAACTATGTTCCACATCTGTATCAAATTTAAACCAACCTGATGAAGCCGTTCTGGAGATACCTATTAATAAATAATCATCTATCCATCCAAACATTTTTATTTATAATAAAAGTAAGTCAAATTTAGTTACGGTTTTTTTTGTACATACTCGTTGGTTAGACTTAGTCATAGTGGTCAGAATAGATTGGTTAACTTCAACATACCTTTGGTTTTCTTCGCAAATGTAAATTATGCAGGTTGTCGTTGGTAGAAATATATACATTACGATGTACATATTTCTCCACTGAAATAACGGATAAATGTACATATGAAATACGAAACGAGAAAAACACATCGGTATTCGCCGAGAATCGAATCAGGACCTTTAATACAAATCGTGTGCTTAACCCCTTCGCTACTGACGCTCTGAAAATCGTATAAAATGTATAAATATAATATTTTAAGATGTTATAAAATCGTATCAACAATTTATTGAAAATTTTTCCTTTTAAAAAGATGCATACATTTTGAAGTCGATTTTCCAAAGCATTTCTTAGCACTTTACGAGCTTTGTGCTTTTATTCGTCGAGATTCAATATCGGAATGGATCGCGTCGCGTTTGCAAGTTTGTAATGCCTCCAAATGTGGCGCCACCAGCCGTGCAATAACCACAATGATACTTCAAATATATTTTAAAGGTAGTTTTATAGTAAAATATATTTACAGTACGTATGTAAAGTTTACGATTGCGTTGGTATAAATTATATTGTTAGTTGGGTTTTTCATATTTATTAAATATCATAATACTAATATAAATGCGAAAGTTTGGATGTATGGATATTTTTTACTACGTATCTCCAAAACAGCTAAATGGATCTCCATGAAATTTAGCACAGATGTAGAAAATAGTCTAAAACTCTAGAAGAACACATGGGCTACTTGTTAAGTTTTTTTCTGAATATGCGCAGACGAAGCCGCAGGTGAAAGCTACTAATAATAGTAGCTTTCACCTGCGGCCATGTTAGTAATTTATATAAATAAATTAAATTAATTAATTGTAAGTTTAATTTTGATAAATTATTCAAATTAAAAAAATGTTAAAACCTAACTTCTTAAAAATAGAATGTTTTGTGATTAAAAATATGGAAAAGCAAGAAATGTTTTACTTTTTAAAGCAAGGATCGCTATTTGCTTGGCGAAATCAAGTGCGAACGAGAAATTTCTGTTTCTCTATCGCTTCATTATTTTCATCCTTTGTTCCCTTTTCCAAGAGGCCATTGAAAAGTGGAAATAATGAAAAAAGTGTCTTTTACAACTTTTTATTCTTCCAAGAAAGGGTTCAATTAAAAGCGTTCCTTTGAATCGTGAGGCTCGACTGTTAATATGCTACCGAGTCATTGCTCTTTGAATATTCGATAATTAAATATAGATAGCAATTTAATCCTTATACTAAATGCCACACTTAGAGAAGCTCGCATAAACACTGCCTAAGTGTAGATATTTCAAATTAAATCTAATATATGAAGATATGAACACCCTTTCACTCTTGATCATTTTGATACCTAATCTTGTCTTAGCGTATACACAAAAACTTAATTTGTTTTTAAATACAGTTACAATTCGTCGTCCGTCTGATAATTTTTACACAAATAAAAAACATAATTTTTAATATAAATAATATATCATTTATATTTTCACATTTGTAAAGTTTTATTTGTAAAGTTAAAAAGCGCGCAGAGGTAACATAAGAGAATATTCCGTCCGCGCGACTCCAAGTTATGACTCAAACGAAGGGGCCACTTTGTACCGAAATCACTTTGAGTGCACACAAATGTTCGCGTAGTGAGAAATGTCACTTCGTTAAATTTTATTGAGTTATGTACAGTACAATTTATTACTCTTTTTTTGTAATAATAAATATATCAAAACTGGAGTAATAAATTACATCAACTACCGTATGTTAGAGCTTGGAATGGTATGATTATAGTTAAAGTGACTAAAATAATGTAACTCTAATTGGGTACTGTTGTTTTTATTGTACAATCTAATGTCGAGTTTCAACCAATCGGGTCACAATATCAAATAAACTGAAAGGGCAGTCGTCGAGATATTTGTCGCAGTTGCCATTTTGTCCGTCTAATTCTGCTTCGTAGTACGCGTCGTCGATACCTTCCTCACGCGATGATGATGGTCTGGAAATAGAAAATATAATAATTACAAATTATTCTACAAATTACTTGTATGTATTTTATCAACCAACTAGCTCTTTGACAGCGTCGTTGACCATGTCCTCTTTGACAGCGTGGTCGACCTAGTAACCTTTAGTTATGGTAAGCTCGCTGCTCACGTTTCTTTAATAATATTAAATCCACTATCTGATTACGCATAACAACTTCTGTAGATCAAAGTTAAACTTCAGATACAAATTGCAAAACATAATATCATGAGTTCAAAAACATCGGGTATTTACGTAAATTGACTAACTATTAACTGCAAATATATAACAATAAAAAATAAAGGTAGGTAGTGCCACACTAACGTGAATATGATGTGCATGATGTGTCCGAGCAGGCCGTTGTGATGTAGTGGGGTCTCCGCCGCTTCGCATATGTTCCGCAGCAAACACTCCTTGCCATTCATACCGTGTCTGAAACAATTTTATGTTCAATTTATAATATTTACATAGTATGTTATGTGATTCTGTTTTATTTTCTCTATCAAAACCGAGCGAAACTGGTTTAACAATAGAATAATGCTTAGATAATCGCTAATTTTAAGCTTCTTATAAAGTTAACAACTGAGTTTTTGTGTTTGCTCGCTATTTATTTAATCTTATTTCTTACTAATAGTATAAATGCGAAAGTTTAGATGTATGGATTGATATTTATTAGAAGGTATCTCTAAAGCTCAACAGATCTCGATGAAATTTGCTATGAATGTAGTTCATAGTCTGGAAGAACAGATAGGCTACTAAGCGACAGCTAGTCTGATAATAGTTCCAAAAGTAGAAGAAAGGCACGCGAATGTCAAATACTTTTATACTTACTGCTTAAATCTTGCCTCGAGAACTGTGTACGCTAATTCCCTTGTGATACTTCTGGTTTGACGAGAACTGATGATCTGAAAATATGAAGAGGTCTACGTTAAAAACAGTCACTTTTACACGTCTGTCCTGTCACTCTATGTACCCTTTTATTCGCCCAAAACTGCTACTCTTTATTTTATAATAAAACCGAGGACGTTTATTTCCTTCTATCGGTCGCCAGGGACTTCGTCAGCGCGGAATCAACCTTCCTCGCAAATGCCCATTGAAATCGGTCCAGCTGTTTCGGAGATTACTCCGAACAAATGCAGATGCATGATAGCTCTTATTGAGTCACTTTGCTGTGCGATATTAGATCCTAAGTGGGAAGTGAATTTATTTCTTTGACTGTACTTACTGGTAGATTAGGAAATAGTACTTCATCTATTTCAGTGATATTTGTGACCACACTGTAATTAGACTCGAAGTTGTAAGATACGAACACGTTCTTGTCCGGTATGTCTATAGGTACAGCAATCGCTACAAAAGTCTGGAACATAAAACATTGTACAATCAATCTAGATTGTAATTGTACTATGATTATGTTGAAACATTTCCTAAAACACGTTTTCTTTCACTCTTGGAAAAATTCAGCAACTCAACCTCCATAGAAAATTAAAATGTTTTTTGAATAGTTTTGCGTATGCGTCTATCGCTATAGATCTATTTTCACTAGTCGAAATAGTGGAAAAGAACACTAATATAAACAGCTTAATGCTTTGCTATCTTCTATACTGTTTACTTTTTAGTTCTGCAAATGATATTAAGTTTCTAATATTATAAACAATTTTTTTGAAATAAAAATCAATGCACTTACCCCGTATAAACTGGTAGGTGGAAATATAAGACCTCTCTTCTGTATTTCGTGTATGTCTCCTTTACCAAACGTTGATAACATAGCGACCATTCTAAAAAAATATGGCAAATTATAGAAATTAAAAAAATCTTACTAATGTTATAAATGCGAATGTTTAGATGGATGGATGTTTGAATGTATCTCCGGAACGTCTCAACGGATCTTGATGAAATTTGGCACAGATGTAGAACATAATCTGGAAGAAAAGGTAGGTTCTTTGGCGAGCTGGGCTGGCTGGAGTAACCCACAGCCTGCCTTCACGCAAAATACGCGCTTGTCGTGGAGTTGCGGAGAACTGAGCCCCTACTACTAACTAACTAATCTGGAAGAACAGATAGGCGTATTACGTTTCTTTTTTCCGCGCGGTCGGAATCGCGAGCGACGGTTAGTATCAAACTAAAAGTTTGTTAAGGTAAATGTAAGGTGTGTGTGTATGTTAAAAATATTTTCATTGAATTACCAAGTTCCTGATTTTACAATTTAAACAATGGTACTTTTTTAATAAGTCCAATTGTTAGGATAAATTGCAATTTAATTAGACAAATGGAAAAATATATTCAAAAGAATGTGTTTGATTTTTATTGAAGAAATAATAATGTAGGACTCACATAACAAATGTTGTCCGTTTGTAAATCATTTTATTAGTTTTACACAAAACACACAGTTTGTTGTCTGTTGACTTCTGATACACTTATGTTTTTTGAATGCCCCAAACGAAATGCCATCGCTACTTACAATGTTTACAGTTTAAAATTATCATACATACGCTAACAAATAGTGCACAGTTTTAGTAACACGACGTCTAAGTAAAGTGGTTTTAGAGATTTTACTTCATGGATTTTATAGCGCACAATAATATTCTTACGGATGAATTATAAAACTGATGTAGTTATGAATATACAAAGGGTGTGACGAATTTTTACAGTAAAAAATTGATGTACATTTGACAAATTTTTATTACATTTCTAAATTGTGACTAACTTTTTTATACTCCTTAAATAAAAAAGAAAAACTTGCAATATATCTGTAATACATCAAATTGTTGTGAGCAATAGTAATTTAAAATTAAGCAAGCCTCTAGTTTCTTTCCAGCCTACGATAGTTAATGAGGAATGTTAATACTTTTATCCTGCACATTCAATTTTATCATCCTAATTTATCGATGCACCATAGTTTGTCGTATGTCGTGTAACTTGTTTCAGTCCCGCTATGTGACAACAAGCTGACCGCAGCTAGTGAAATGAACCACTTCACTCGCTAATTGCCCTCAAAATGTCAGTATTCCTAAACATTATACGACTGGTATAGTATTTGTATAAAATAATATCGTCGTCCCGCTCATTCTATTTGAAATAAACAGAGACAACAAATGTCACAGCAGTGGAATTTCACAGAAAACTTTATAAGACTAGACAAAGTGAAATTGGATTTTGTTTAGCACAATAAACAATGTTTAGGTGCATGGACATTTTTTTGAAGATGTACAAGAAAGTTCCATGAGAATTTGTTGATTTTTGTGTCAGCATGACGTAGTTTTCGACGCAAAATCACGTTTTCTATCATAGTCAAAATAAGTAAACACGAAGAATAAAACTCTCCAACTCATATAAAAATGTACACGGATACTGTAAAAGGAATTATTAAATACATCTGCAATTTGCTTTTAAGAGATGGTACAGGCCATAATCTATTCCTTTTACCCTATCCATCCTCTCCACATATTTTTCGATTTCTCTTGTTCTGTCAAGGGTAAAGACAGGCAACATAACTGCGATTTGCATACCATTTAAGTAGCCTGTTTGAGTAGATCGTAGTTACTTAATATCCGATAAACCTTTTAGTTCTAAAAAAAGGTTCGATTTTAGAATGAATTAATGTTATTTGATGTCGCTAGTATGTGATCAGGTGGCTGGAATGCACACTATAAACGTTAAACGTCGCACAAATATTTGATCAGCATTGCATTGATTGATTGAATTCGAACATTCCATATCGTGGTCTCCGCTGTATCTCAATCAAGGATTCAATTTATACGCTGCGGTGGACGTAAACTGTTTCTATTTTCAACTATTTGTTGTGTCTATTCGACAAATGTTTATAGTATCTAGCATTATTGATTTCCCATATACAAATTCTGATACTACGATGTCAGAAAACAGAATTAACACGTTTAATGCCGGTACGGTTTTTACGTTTAAAGTAACATGGAGGAGAGTCCGTGGCACTGAACGTGTTAAATAAATTATTGAGGTAATTTGGAAACATTGAGTGGAACTATGGGTTTTGAATACAGTACCATATGTCACGTTAAAAATTTATTGAAAATTAACTAAAACTATGGGCAGTGTCAGGTGACCGCTTATTCGTTTGCCACCTTATGATGTAAAAAAAACAATGTTTTAATAACTTATATAGAAACGGCTAAAACACTCACGTATATATATCCGGTGTCGTCACAGGGCTCGAAACTAGTCGGTGACGACACCGGATATATATACGTGAGTGTTTTAGCCGTTTCTATATAAGTTAGTGATAATGTCTCACGAAAGTTTGAATAATTCAATGTTTTAATGTTTACAAGGAAGAAAATCTGATTAAAATTATATGTGTAATTTGTGCCAAAATGGAATGCACTAACTCGCAAATCTATTCTATTCAGCCACAAAGTTACTCCTCATAGTGAGATTTCGTAAATTGTTTTAGTGCCACGCCTCTAACATAATAAAAGGAGGGAAAAATATTTCAACTTGTATTTTCCGTTTGCTGTTTTCGGAATTCATTGCTTCTGGAATAGAATCGTGTTATTTGTTTTATTTTAATTCGAAAGCTTTTAACACGAACATTGTTGTAAAAAATTGCTTATAGTAAAATTTTATAAACCATTTTTAAAGATACGTAAAAGCAAATTTCTACTAAACATTTAAATTATATTTCATATTATACAAGAGCTTAAGAGCGAGGAACTCGGCAAATTCATTTCTCCGTCTTGAGCGGCGATGAACTTAGATATTCGTTACTGCAAACTGCAGTGTTCGGAGTGCAGGGTGTAAGCAATTTAGCAGGATGCAAATATTTGCAGCGTCAGCCGCAACGACGCGGTGTAGTAACGAGGTTTTTGTTGAACACCCGCATGTGAAACAATGTGTAATTGTATTTTTCACCATATTTAGAGGTTTTGTTTGTGACGGTTTTGTCATGTAGATGTTTTATACTAGTGAAATGTTAATACTTAGAGGGAGTAACGAAAGTACTATAATTATCCCACAATATTTACTTTTGTTGTACACTTTACTAAGATACTATTACTCTTCCTGATTTGGGATTTGGCTCAGTAATTTAAATTTATTTCTAAACGTGTTTTATATCATAAACCTGTTTTAGACAAAAAAAAAGATTTTATTTCATTTGAATTTTTTGTATTTCCAACGCCATCTATTAGAATATTATAAAACCAGTAAGATATTTATAATCTATATATATAAAAGAAAGTCGTGTTAGTTACACTATTTATAACTCAAGAACGGCTGAATCGATTTGACTGAAAATTGGTGGGCAGGTAGCTTAGAACCAGGAAATGGACATAGGATAATTTTTACCCCGTTTTCTATTTATTTTTTATTCCGCGCGGACGGAGTCGCGGGTAAAAGCTAGTATCTAATATTTATAACATATACCTATACTTAAGAAAATATGAAAGGGTAGAAGTCTTCGCAAGCCTTCCTAAAGTTTCCCTTTTGCTAGTTTATTAAATAATATACAGAAATAGACGGGATTTGGTTAAATTGTTTTGAATCTTGCATTTATATTAGAATCGGTAATTAGAATACTTTAATATCTGCATCAATTCAGTTCACTTACAGTTAAAGTTCAAATTTAAGCGAATTGTAAAAAAAAAGTATAAATTTAGTTTTGTAAATGTTTCGATTACTTTAGATAACATTTCTTAAATTAAAATTTCATAAAATAATTATTAATTGTTAATTGCTTTTTATTGACATTGAAATAAAATCAAGAAGACTGAAAGGGCAGTCGTGAGCGTATTGACTGCATTTGTCTTCCAGTCCATAATATTCCGCTTCATAATAGCAATCTTCTATATCGTCTTCTGAGATCGATGCTGACGGCCTGTAAATTGAAAAATTAGTGTTTGTTTTAGCTTCCTTATATTTCTCTTAAAGCGTCGATGACTCAGGGGTTAAGCAATTGACTTGCAAACTGCAGGTCCTGAGTTCGAATGTGATTTTCGATTTTCATATGTACATTTATCCGGCGTTTTAGTTTTTCTAACGATTTTATTTTGATACTTTAAAAGTAATAGAAAATGTAATATCTCAATACACTCATAAAAAACGAACTGTTAGAGCCATTTCTGATAAAATCATGGGTTATTATGAAGCATTAGATAAGAAATAAGGATTAAAAGTGGCATTTAATATTGTTTTTTTTTTAAATAGTCTAAAGACTAACAAATAAAGCGATACACAGTCTGAATAACATTAAATGAAAACTTACGTAAGTATAAGTTGAAGCACGTCTCCGAGTACCCCGTTATGCCAGAAATGCGATGTGGAACCCTCGCAAATAGCTCTGAGCAAGCAAGCCCGCCCCGCCTGGCCGTGCCTGCGAGCGAAAATCACCCGATTAAACCAACCCCCACATACATCTTTAAAGATTAATATCCTATAAAACTGTAACTACGAACACCTGATAACTGGAATTTGCTAAAACTTTTTTTCTTTTTTAAAAAGCTCAGTTCGCTGTACTTTTAGAGCTTGTAGCGGTGAATTCTTGTACGTTGTAGGAAGCTGGGCAGTTCTATTGGAAAATATATTGCTTAAGGATTGTACGGATTTTGTTAAACTTCACTTCGATATGGTTTTTAGAAATGTGCATTCTTTTGTTCTAAGAATGTTGTTCTTTTGGAACAATAAATTTTTTGCGTCATATTCAAGAGTTATAGTAAGCTTTTTGGCTACAAATGTAATTGAAACTTTATAATGAATGTAGCGTTTGCAATGTTGTCCTTGTTTAAATACTTTCTCAGTGCTCATATCCGTAGCTTCAGTAGTTTGGACTGTGCATCGATAGTCAATTTATCTTTTATACAGGATGTATCTTCGGTGATGGATCAAAAGCTTTATGAATCTCGAAGTCCTAAACATACACAGCGCTTTTTATTCTTCACCTAATAAGATACACCATATTTAGCTTTTATGTCAAGTTTTACCTTAAAAACATCAAAATTATTTTGGTGGTGATAAATAAAAAGGAACATTTTATATGTCTGTTATAAATAAAAATAAAAGTTTGAAGGTTCTGTGCGGAAATAAGGCAATATATCTACTTCCGACATACAGTCGCCTTGACCTCTTGAATACATAATACATTTGACTCATCCAAAACGTGATGTGCTCTGATATAATTTGTCTACCGCACCTGTTGGGCTTCATTTTTCATCATGACCTTTAGTCAACTACAAAAATTTCACAAGCCTATTATTATTTTAAAATTGAAGTGTCTGTTTGATCGTAATAATATCAAGAACTACAATTTCCATTTGAAAAAAATATTTTTAAAAATGATAAACTGTAAGGGAAGGTTAAGCATTATTTAAAATAGTACAGATGGTAAAACTGCGTGACATAATCATTTAATTTGGTTGGTTTCATTCGGATCAAGAACCTTGCATATCAAAATGTAAAATGCAAAAGCAAAAAAATATAAAAAATAAGGCTTTGTAACATAGTGTGTAGGCAGCCTTATCATTCAATCATTATGAATGTATGTGGCTTCGCTAGGTCGTAATTTATCTGAACCGCTCAGTGAGCCGTGTTCGGCAGTGGAATTACTGGATTACGTGGGTCAGACATGTTGCGGTCAACTTTATTAGTATCTAATGTGACTCTCGCGAAATTATGACTTAGAGTCTACCTTTATAGACGTATATTGAGCTGGGACTATAAAGTTTTGGTACAGGAAGTTGTCGTTTATTTTGTTGGAAGACGTTACTGCTGTGTTGCACGAAATTTATATGTTACAGTGGTCAATGCTTGTTCTTTAGAGGTGCATTTAAAAAATTACACCTTTCTTATTTTTATGTATTTTTTTTTGTTTTTGCGGATATGAATTTTTTGTCCATTCTATTGTGACTTGTTTTATCCTAAACGATGGTATAGATTTTGACTAGTGGAATGTCATTTGATTTTGTACCTTAACAATTTAAAACTAAACTTACTGTTGAAGCATAGACTCAATAGAAGTGTACACTCGAGAGCGAGTCAAAATGTTTGCTGGTGCTTTTGAACTTCGTTGGTTTCTTTTACTTTGAAACTGAAATAATAAAAATTACAAAATTAACATACATTTTTGTCGCAAATGCTTTTTAATTTTGAATTATTTGCTACGCATTTCGAAGAGGGATTGATTTATCGTAATGTAATATAAAAATCTCATACTTCAATATCACCAAGTAATGGCTCGAAATACGTCGCATTTGCCACGTTGTAATAGTTTGCTTCGAAAAACCAAGCGACGCTGACGAGAGATCCAGCTTGTAAAGGGACAGACACGGTAGCGAACACCTAAAAAATTTCAATTAGAAATTTAAGCAAAAAAGGATATTTTCATGTTAAATAGGGTTCATCCCACTCACGTGAGGTCGACGCGCAAGGTTTTATAAACCTTAAAGATATGGCTTCTATTTTTACGGCCGGCCGCCTGTCTGTCACCAAACCTACTAAGGAATATCTTGCGTTTGTTAGTTAAAAAAATGGTTTAATTAATTGTATTGACGAACGCTTGTTTAGCATTTAAAACGTCCTTGAATACAGGAAAAATTGAGGGAAAAGGACAGATAAAGGAACAGAGGGAAAAGATTTTTTTTTCTTAAAACTTAACATAATTACTCTGTGTGGCTTCTTGGTGAAATAGTTAAATAAAAAAGCACGTATATGCTGCAGATATTAAATTTATAAATCTGATTCAACTTCACAATAATAATTAAAAAAAAGGCTGATGACTACTTGAAAGATACTTATTGTTAGGCATTATGATTATCCTTGCTATTAACATAGAACTCTTCTATAAAACATAAGAGCTCATTGTAGCTATCTCTAGTTACTAATTAATGGTTTATCTAATAACATTGTTAAGGAACAACAAGTTTTCATTGTGTATGTTATACATTTTTTTGTAACTCGTAATTTGTAGCTTTACTTTTTAAATGTTAAATACAAAATCTATATCTATATATATAAAAGAAAGTCGTGTTAGTTACGCCATTTATAACTCAAGAACGGCTGAATCGATTTGACTGAAAATTGGTGGGCAGGTAGCTTAGAACCAGGAATAGGACATAGGATAATTTTTACCCCGTTTTCTCTTTTTTTATTCCGCGCGGACGGAGTCGCGGGTAAAAGCTAGTATTATATATAAAAGAAAGTCGTGTTAGTTACACTATTTATAACTCAAGAACGGCTGAATCGATTTGACTGAAAATTGGTGGGCAGGTAGCTTACAACCAGGAAACGGACATAGGATAATTTTTACCCCGTTTTCTATTTTTTTTATTTCGCGCGGACGGAGTCGCGGGTAACAGCTAGTGTATAATATTGAGTACTTACGCCCCATTGGGTATTTGGAGTGAAAAGCAAATAACGCCTTTGTCTCCCGCTCCCGGCGTCATTGTGACCGTTGACCGAAATATTCAACAGGCAAAAACTGGAAATCAATAACAAATTACATGACAATGCTTTTAGTTGTTTATCTGTTTAAAAAATTACTAGTATTTGTTTCATTATTATAGAATTATTTGAATATAACATTGTAGAAATACTAAATGTGCACGGTACGCGTTGTTTACGTACCTGCTCTGGTATACTCAGCACAAACTGCAAAAGTTTTATCAAAATCTGTCCAGTTGTTTAAGAACAGGGAACTTATACACAGAAACATTGATTACTATTTTTTTTTGGATAGGGGAAGATAATGAAACTATTTAAATGATCTGCATTTCACTAAGATTAATATTATTAACTGCTTGCGTTTAGAATTATACTAATTTATATTAACTGTTATATAGTTACTGAAAAAATGTATGAAGTCACTGCAAATATCTTATTTTACTTAGTATATTTATGTATAAGAAAATATTTTATATAATAAAATTTCTACGTACGAAATTAAGGAATAAGTTATCCACATAATAAAATCCTTATTTTAAGAAAGCGACTGAACAACTTGAAATTTACCATGTGTATGTTTCGTGAAAATTGCTACAGCTAAAGATCAACATATAATCCGCAAATGAGCATTAATCTGATCTAGTTCATACGTCATTGGATTAAGGTTCGTTTTAGGGTGGATATTGTGGAACTTAAAGCCAGAGTTAGGGATTTACAGATGTCAGTTAGAGTGTGAACGTACGTGTAGATGACGGTCGGTATTAGACGTCAGTTTGGACAACAAATTTGCTCTGTCGTCGTCTTACAAGACCTTGTACAGACATTAAAATGTTCTGACTTACATTTCTCCTTTTGCTATGTATTTTGATATCATATAAGTCACGTCGTAAGTCATTTCATATCTATACTAGTCTTATAAAATGGTATCATTTATATGTTTGTAACAAATAAACCCAAAAACTGCTGAAATATTTTCATAAATTTCATCACTATTAAATTGCTTAATCATTCTTGAGTGCATAAAGTATAATAAATATTATATATAAAATTCTCGTGTCACGGGGTTCGAACTTGAACTCCTCCGAAACGGCTTGACCGATTCTCATGAAATTTTGTGAGCATATTCAGTAGGTCTGAGAATCGGCCAATATCCTATTTTTCATAAATCCCCCCCCCCCCATTTAGTTTTTTTTTTAACTGCGCGCGGACGGAGTCGCGGTCGACAGCTAGTATTACTATAATAATTGAAAAAATCTTATATTGTGTAATTTATATGAAACCAAGTGAACCTGAAACGCATTGCAACACCATCATGTAACATTATCACCCATGATCAAAAACATCAAAAACTTTTCCCTGGGAAGATTTTTAGAGCACCAACTTTTTCTTGGGTCATAAAAGTACCCTACTATTTCATTACAATCTATCCATAGGTGTCATATTTAAGAAATATTTCTCTTACACAATTTACATTACATTGTTTTTAGCCTCACGTTCGTAGTATTAAAGCGCTCTACCATAAAGGCAATTATGTTTATAGCGGGTGTTCAAATCTTGCCCGAGTCACCGCAAACTGATATGACTTAGTATTTACTGCGTCCTCCGCCTACTTTTTGTTTATGATGTAATAATCAGTTTTTTAAACGACTGGAATGGTCAAGTGCGTATTTTTTTAATAAACGACCAGCACCACCGTCTACAATCTAATTACGGTTAATATGGGACGATATCCAAAGGAAAGGCGATATAATAAGTATATGATTCTAACGAGCGTTTATAGTTACAGACGTACAATCTTTTAATACCGCTCCAAGTGGAAAGTCGTAATTTATACCTTTACCTTTTGGGTGACGAGAGTGTTGGTTATTGCTAAATATAAAATTAATTTACAATTATCCAAGCATCATATGCTGTACGATCATTTTGTCACCGATTGGTCGTAGTTTACTGAACAAGTGCTAATTGACTGGCTAAGTTAAACAGGAGTACAAAACTTGTATCTAGGACTCAGCGTGGATTGGACGCATCGTTTGAATCGTGCTTTATTTGATTAAGGTCAGACTAGATATTTGAAAGTTGGGTCTTCACTCATTAAGTTACTTGTTTGAAGATACGGTTTAGTGGATTTTTATAAACATTAATAAAATAACATTTAATTGAGTAGCAATATTTTAATTGTATTTAATATCTTTAACACATATTACTTTGAATATCCTTTCTTGTTTTTTACATAAATATACATGACGTTTGAATGCTCATAAATTTTCGCCGGATTTTTCTTCTACAGTTATTATTCCAATAGCAAATCAGAAAGGAAAGATAATTCATTCTTAGATATAATTTACTTAATTGGTAGCAATTCTTCTTGTAATATTAATCAAAATAAACTATTGCTTTTACCTGAAACCTGTTGTAATTACCTGAAACCTATTGTAATAGTGTCTAAAAGTGATGTATGAACACATGTACTTTTGTTGATAAACCAAATAAATAAAAAAAATTGCTTTCACATATTTTCACTCATATTGATTGTTATAATAGTAATTAATTAAAATAACCAAGATTAAGCAACTGGCAATCACAGTGTAATTTTACGCGGGATATTTTGGAGCTATGTATGTTATATGTCTAAAATATCCCGTGTAAAACATTTCCCTCCTACCAATTCTGCAAAAATATAATTGTTTCCTATTTAAATATTCCAACAGAAAATTACCTTCATTCAATTATTTATATTGCTACTTATTTACAGCGTATGTTGAATAAAAAAGATCCCATCTTGACTACACTACGCAGTTCTATTTTTCCAAACACTCGCTGCAACGTCGAGTCGACCGCATCAAAGGAAACCTCTCTCGTTCTATGGCCAATTTATTGAAATGAAGGTTTTAAAAACGATTCTGCGGTGGCATTGTATTGCTGTTTAATATTTACATTGAAACGTGCTCGGATAATTTGAACTTGAAAATCTCATCCAACCTCAATGTAACCATAGTTAGTACTCATTTTATTTTATTACTAGCTGTCGCCCGCGACTCCTTCCGCTTAAAAAAACTAAATGGGGGGGGGGGGGTATAAAAAATAGATGTTGGCCGATTCTCAGACCTACTGAATATGCTCACAAAATTTCATGAGAATCGGTCGAGCCGTTTCGGAGGAGTACGGGAACGAACATTGTGACACGAGAATTTTATATATTAGACGTTGAAATTAATTACTTTGTTTACAAATCATTAGATTAATGTATATCTATGAAATTACCTTATGAGTTACGAGAATTAATTAAACTGTAATAAGGGAACGTGGATTTGACGAAGGAAAGGACGCATAGAAAGAGGATATATCCACTTTCTGTGCGTTCCTTCCTCTGCCGATTAAGGTAGGCAACGGATCTGTATTTGCGGATGTCTTTGGGCAACGATCGCCTCGCTATTTCACCTTTTGTTATATTAAAAAAAAGAGGTAAAAAACTTAGTTACTCATAGTGTTCGAAGTTGTTATGAGAACAATAGAAATAATACTAATTTGGTTTCTGGAATTGTTTCGGATGAAATATAAGAAGACCTTATTTAATTTTAATATCTTACTTCTTACTAGTACTATAAATGCGAATGTTTGGATGTATGGATGTTTATTAGAAGGTATCTCTAGAATGGTGGCATGGATCTTAATGAAATTAGGGATAGATGTAGAACACTGTCTGGAATAATAAAAAGGCTAATTTACAAGGTATTTTTTAATTCCCCGCGCAGACGAAGTTACGGACAAAAGCTACTAATATATAAAAATTGTGTCGAATGAAAACTGTTTACAGTACAATACTAAAATATCGAAGGTTGACTTAGTTCAGGCTGTAACATACGAGGAACGAGCAACTAGGCCATTCTGTACAGCCCCAAATCGTTGGGAAAACATAACGGTTCATTAGCCAAGTCGAAGTCTCTAAGCAAACATTTCACATTTTATCTTACACCGTATTCACACATCGTCGGCTCTGTACGTTTGGTACACGACAAGAAAAAAAATATCGATCGAATGATGTTGCTCGCGTTTATTTTGCTCAATTTACTATCAACGTTTGCCAAAGCAAATGTACGACAAAGGCGATATCTCGTTTACCCGGACGGTGGACCCGCCCGTGCTCAGGTATTCTATTTCATTTTATTTTTTAAATGAATCGTCGATTTACATAGCGTAGTTGATTTTAGCTTAAGGAGATTATGTTTTCTTTGCATACGCCAACCGGCTTAACGAAGGCATACTTTTTTGTCTCTACGCGAATTTAAATTCGATTTACGCTTTGGTACATTTTCGAGATTGATTTAATTTATACTGTCTGTCTCTTCTTTCGTTCAATTAAAGTTGAATGTTTGTTCATTTGTCATTTTGTCATGTTTAAGTTTAAAGTACCTTGGATTAGATTTTCATTATTTACTAGCTTTTACCCGCGACTCTGTCCGCGCTTATCCTATGTCCGTCTCCTAGTTCTAAGCTACCTCCCCAAAAATTTCATCTAAATCAGTTCGACCGATCTTGAATTATAAATAGTGTAACTAACACGACTTTCTTTTATATATATATAGATATAGATTTAATGTGGATTGTTTTAAAATTTTCCAGTTCATTATTGGTGTTGGTGTACCTGTTGATTTAAAAGAAGCATCAGTTACTGTTGGTACAGTTATTAAGTTCCAATATGATTTACCAACAAACAGTTCTGAATACACGAGTAGAATCTATGGATTTGCTAATACTGTATCCAGAGATATGGATGGAGATGGTAAAGAAGACGATGATAAAGAAATTGATGTAAACGAGAAAGGAAATGAACTACACGACAGTGATTATGAAAATGATACTTTGGTAGATATAACTTTTGACGATAGAAGAAAAAGATCAATTATCTTTTCTGAAGGTGGATCAATAAATAGTATAGATGTATCAAAACCAAATAAAATATCGCTTGAAGAAGCTATAAGACGACAAGAAATTATAGACCAGAAACATAGAGATGAAGAGACTGAGCCACAAAGAATGAATAGATGGGACTTCTATAAAATTATAGAGCACATGGCTGAAAGGTAATTGAAACAATTTTAATATGAAATATGACCATGACGGTATCATTGTGGAATGTTATGTATGGATTGTGAATTCCAGTCACGTAAACTTTGTCTATTATTTCTTATTTTTTAATATTTTAGCTAACATACTATGTTTCTTATCTTGTTATAAAGTTAATATTTAGTTTCACGAAATCGGAGTATAAATTAGAATTTATTGCTTGGATCTTTGATTTGTTTGTTTCAACTTATCTGTGATCAAGTTCGACAACTTCTTGACAAATTCGATCTTTATGTTTGACTTTTTGTTTTTGTTTGTTGTGCGCGTTGTTCACAAAGTAGCGGATTTTAAGTTAAAATTTTATTTGAATTGTAGGAATGATCTTAGATTTTATTATAAATAAGTCGACGTGTAATTTCTATTTTAGATTTATCAATGAGAAAGAAGTTACAAAAAAAAAACGGTTTCTAAAAAGTTAATCAATGATACGAAGATAAATACAAATCGATTTTCGCTACTTTTAGTAAGAAACTAACTATAAAAATAAATATATAGAAAATGTAAAAGCTTTGTTATAATCTTAAACGCTATATCATAATAACGTAAGAAATTTCGCAGGTATGGCTATTCGGGTAGACCTTGTCTGCTCAGGACGATCTGCGAAGCGGCGGAGGTTCCCTTTACACACGAAAACGGTTTACTTGGAGAAATTGGCCATATAATATTCACGTAAGTATCTGCAGAGCTAACTGAGAACAAAACTGAATTAAATTCTTGTTTTGATATTTTGTATTTGGAATTTAAATGAAAGTGAAATGAAAATCCAAAAAAAAAAACTGACGTAGTTTTTTAAATACTAAATGAGTTTTTCCTAATTGTGATACAATATCTTTCGGGAGCGTAGGTGGCTCGGAGTTTAAGCACTTCACTCGAAATCTGCAGGTCCTGGATTCAAATCCCGCCATGTACCAATGTGTTTTTCGATTCTCGATTTACATATGTACATTTATCCGACTTTCCTAGGGTGAAGAAAACATCGTGTTGCAACCTGCACATATCTGAGAAGAAATTCAAAGATATGTGTGAAGTCAACCGACCCACACTAGGCCAGCGTGGTTAACTATGGCCTAACTTGGTGTAGGCTCCGAGCCCCTCAGTGAGCACGTATAGTGAGCTGATGAAGATGATCTTTCAGGCCAGCCCGCCTGCTATTATTAGTAGTAATCTCATATTGATGTTATATTTTTCAGACCATCCACCACTAAAGATCCTGTCTCCCATCACACGGATAATGAATACCACGCAGCAGAAAGATTGGGCAGAGAGGCGGAACAGGATTGCGAATCATTATTCCCGGAATGCGAGAGTTCTGTGCTAGAAACATTTACTGAAATCGGAATGGACACTTTGCATAAATTTGGCTTGATGTGAATAAATAATTTTTATAGTTTTGTTTTTCTTCTTTTACGAAATTTTGAATCATTGCCTGATGGATTAGGCTAATTTATTTTATGCCTATATTATAAAATAATATACCCTTGCTGTCTATAAAACTATTAATATTATGTTAACACACTTCTCAATCGCCATCGTCTAATTATCGTGTCAAATAATGTGTCAACGACTTCACTAGATCATGCCCTACATGAGGACCTTGCACCTTATCCTTACTATAATATTATCTTTGTTTTAAATATCCAATTACAATTTTGGTGAACAAAAGAGTAGCGAGGTGTCATTCAGAGGTCAGAAAAAATGCTGAGTCGCACTGTACTTGTAGGTTGACGCTTTAATAGCATTTTGGGTTGTCTTGAACCCATTAGACCATTTAGTTATTACGAAATTTTACTAATATTATAATTGCGAATGTTTAGATGGATGGATGGATAATTGTTTGAAGGTATTTCAGGAACGGCTCAACGGATCTTGATGAAATTTGGCATAGAAGTAGAACATAGTCTGGAAGTACACAGGCAACTTTTTACGTTTTACGTTTAACGGAGTATCGGGCGACAGCTAGTTATTAAAATTAATGAAGTATGAAGTAAAGTGATTTTTCGACGAATGTATAACATTTATACTCAGATAGAACTGGGTCAAAGCGCACAATAATTTTTTAAAGTTGATGTTTTAATAGTATCCACAGACATTGCTTGAAGGAGATAATTTCTTCGTAATATTCGAAGTTTCGTAGTATAACTACTTTGTATAAGTAGTTTTAAGCTTTATTTTTCAGACATCCGGATAGTTTCAAGATTTTTTTCTTGAATAGTTGTATCATTAGAAGTTATTTCCATTTTTAAATAATAAAACATGTTTTAAATAACGGTATTAATGATTATAAAATTTATCTTCAGATGTTAAACAAATAATAGCGGTGACATATTATTATTACAGTTAAAAGCATCTGTTATTTTTAAATAACTTTAAAATGTTTTATTACTAAGATTGAAAATGTTTCAAGAAGGTATTCTCTTATAAATTGCTTTTGTTATTTTCCATTTTCCGACTGTCGTAATTTAATTTATTGCTGTTTACTCGCAAAATAAACATTTGTAAAACTTAGATGGCTTTTACGAGATTTTATATTTTTATAACTAAGTGAAGAGATAAAAAGCTTATATTGTCAGTTTGCTTAGCAACATTGTTAAGTGATAAGTTACATTGCAGAAACCACTTTGTTAGTTGCAAGAATGGCAAGTCGAGTGTGGCTTTAAAATTATAGGTCAAAGAAAGAGAGGAATATAAAGAAGGCACACAAGTTTATTGAAAGTAGTAAAGATATTTAATGTATGTGTGTATGGACATATGATATCCACATAATAGACTGAATGGCATCCTCATTACACTACAAAGATGATGATGTAATCCCGGCCGATATCGGCCACGGCGACTGTCTTCTGTGGCTTATGTAGCCAATTTTGTTTCCAAAAATCCTTGCACATTGCGGACATGAGAGCACACCGTTGAAGTAATTTTAGCTGATAGCCGCAGGTGGTCGGGCTTTCAGCTCGTCAAGATAAAGAGAAAGATAGAGGAGGACTTAAGAAAATATGGATGGATTGTGTGAAAGAGGATATGAGGATTTTAAAAAGGAAGTGATTTATGACGGCAGATGGTATAGTGGTACATACTGTACCGACTCGTAGACAAGGGCAGTTTGATTATGAAGGTATGATTACAAAATCGTACGAGAAAACGTCGATTTAACGGTAAGTTTCATATTATAATTTTTTGGCCTGATTTAACAATGTCCAAGTAAGTCCTGAATATGATGTTAAGAAGTTATTTATTAAATAAAGTTGTTGTGTGCGTTTCATGATCTCCAAATAATCTGTGAAATGGAGTTACCATTTCACAGATTATTTGGACAAAAAGTATTATGTGTGAGTTAATATATTTGTTAGTTGCACCGGAAATTTAATTGCACATTGTAAAATAAGCCGTTAACTTGACATATTATAGAATTAACTTTTGAATAAAAATGATATTGGGCGAATATGCTACCACTATTACAAGTAGATGTTCGGAATATGTCTAGTCTAGTCTTGAATAGTGAGTATATCACCTTCCGAGATTTTGGTTAAAATAAAAAATAAAAACTATTATTTTCAATTAGTTCTAAAGGAATATTAACTATGAAATCATAAAGGTCGCATAATCTGTAGTTTTGTGTAATTTTGAACATTTCAATAAATAATTTAATGCCAATTAAACATTTACGGTGACTGCGAATTGTTTGATGTTCATCAAGCGATCGACTGATTCCGCTTAATTGATTGGGTAGTTGTTATTATTGACTTTAACTATTTGCTATAGTTCAAGATTTGTTGATACAATAGCCTAGTTTTGTTTGATGGTTAATGGAAATCGAAATGTTAATCATTATATTAATTAATTATAACTTTAGATAATAGATTAATATCACAACCACACAGAAGACACGCGTGAAGTGGAAGTAATTCTGTTTTGTGTGAAGAGTATGTGCCTCTGGCCTTTCGACTTTGGTAGGGAAAGTACAGAGGACGCATAGGTAAGGAAATATCCATTTTCTGGTGTACTCTTTCTTTGTTATATGTTGATTTAAAGTAAGCAATGCGTCTGCAAACTTATTCTAGAAGACTACAAACGAGTGAGAGTCTACGAAGAGTTTTTGCAGGATTGCACAATACATAAATTTGTAGCCTCTGCTTACCCTATGAGTTATGGGAGTGTTTATTTTTGGTGTATGAAATGTTATATTTTTTTATTTATGTCTGGTTCATTCAATTTTATAAAAACACATGTTGGTGAAAAACGGTAAATCTGCCCCGCGTTACGTTTGTAAAATGCGTGGACTCATTAGCTTAGGACCACCGTTATGTTTTCTCCGCCACTCGGTGACCCAGATTCTAAAACGACCCAGATAAAATTACGACTATACGATATACTTAATTTTTAAAACGTTTTATCAACCCCTGTTTATTTAAATTTAGGTTGTTAGCTAAATGTCTTATAATAAATTTGAATAATTTTAGAATTAACCTTTAATTTTAGAAAATTCCTTTAAAATGTCTGTTTTTATTTATAACAGACGTGTTTAGTGATGCGTTACGTATTCAACCTCTTTAGTAGCCAAGAAGTTTATACTCTGCCAATGAAATACTGGCCACTAAGAATGGAACACATTGCATGTTTGATAAAAAAAACATAAACTAATTAAAATAATCACGCGTTATTTAAATAATAGTCGCAGTTTAGAATTGAAATGAAAAACGATGCAAATATTTTTCTAATGAGAGATATTTTTAGTTTTTAGCTGTTTGTAATGTGAAAATAAATACAAAATAGTTTTCAATATCATTTAATTGTGTAAACATATCAATAAGGGATATCTTGCAGTCGTTGTACTTATCGTTGCATTGTCCGATGCTGGAACCAGATTTGTATGCGTCAATATAAGGAGTTGCTTCTGGTATAATAGTACCATCATCATTTATGTCATTTTCTGGGCTGAAAATAATAACATTCATACTAATATTAAAAAAAAAATATTTTGTTAATACGCGGTAAGAACTTAGAATATTGGTTCCGCAATTAACATTATTAAGAAGAAAAATTTTGTTAAGTTGAAACCGCATCTTACAAGCTATTAGCTTAGCTAGCTATGGCTTTTTATACTAATATTACAAACAGAAAAAAATAAATTGTGTTGAATAGGCTTCGAAAGTACTGAAACGAATTAAAAAATTCTTTCACTGTTAGGAATGTACAGTATCCCCTGGCGACATAGACTATATTTAATACTAGATTTTTTTAATTTCGGGCGGATGAAGTCGCGGGCTACTGCTAGTCATAGATAAAGATGTGATTAAGAAACAGTATAGAAACTAACTTAAAGACGAATGTTGCTATCTCATGCAGTAGATCTTCTTCATCATCAACATGTAATGGTTCTGCAGCCAGCTGACATAGTGTTCTTAACACGCAAGATGATCCGTTGTAACCAAAGCTAGACAAGATGGTAAAGTTATTTTAAGGTCGTTTATCTTTAAATTTGTGGAATTTTAATCTACCAATTCAGATATATGTAGAAGGTAGCTTGTATTAAAACTTCGTTTTATCATCGTTGGTTATCTTAATTTTTACCTTATTTATTACATTTAAATTTGACAATTTACGGATAATGTACATATGTAAATCGAAAAACACATGTCGGGATTCGAACCTAGGATTTGCAGACTACAGGTCAAGTGCTTAACCCCTGAGCTATTGGCGCTCTCCGTAAGAGTTAAGTATTTAAATGAAAATTTCGTATTTTTTTCATTGCCAAAGTAACAGGTATGAAATAAATAAAAATTGTTTACCCATTAAGGACATCTTCAACGTATTTATAAAAGTGATACAATTTAGCATCATTCTGGTAATTTTCTGTCATGGTGTCATGATCAGATTTTACATCGTATACATCGCGTTTTCTTCTCGAGAAACCAGGATAACCAGATTCTGCTTCTAGTATGTCTAACGGTATCTGAGATCTGTTCCATGGTAATTGGAAATTTGCTTGAAATGCCCAATTGAAGTTTATTGTTGCAATAGGTGTTGGTGTACCGACGCCTGCATTGAACTGTAATTAAAAAAAATATATTAACTATCATTAATTCTGTAGAATAACTGTGGGTTTCCACTGCCAAAATACCTGTACTAAAACATATTATCGTAAAAAAAAAACTTGAGAGGAGTCAAGGGACACCCGGATGGAACGAAGTTCCTTTCAATTAATTAGTGAAGGAACCAATGTTTATTCTATGAATAAAAAACTTAAGTCTTCAAAAGAAGTACATTTTATTTCTATGAATTTTTGTTATATATTGTCACGTCGTTGCCATGGTGAAGTAGCGCTCATTCGTCGTTAACATACTTACTATAGCAAAAAGTGTCGTGACAACTTTTCGTAAGAATTTTTTCCGTCTAGCCCCCTTTCACAACGCGCGATAAGGAACTTCGTTCCAAAAACAGAGAAAACCATACATTTTTGTAAAGGAGTTTCGAGATAAGTCCACATTAATATGCATTTTGTGTTCTTATAGTATGTTAAATATGAGTAAATAAAAATAGTGCAAAATATTGGCCAGTGATTTTTTAAGTTATTCCACAATAAGACCCTTCGTACACAACGCAACGTAATCGTCGAAACTAACATTATGTGGTTGCGACGCGAGAATCGCATTGCGCGCTCCTTAGAGGCATACAGTCTATATGTCAACTGTACAATTTGCTCCGCCATCTTGAACATTGTGACTTCTCACGACGATCTTCACAAACTGGTTACGAGCGATTTCCTTTGGCGATGACAGATAAAAATGTCGGAGACACGCGCTGTGTACAAACCTCTATGATATTGTATTGCGTAAGTCTTGCAACTAAAATTGCCAATCGTCGAAGATTTAGGTTGCTAATATACGAAGTGCCTAAGTATGTGGAAGGAAAAACTCTTAAATCGCCAAAACAATAGCTGTGACCTATTTGAATAGTACAAAAAACCCTTTTTCCATTAGATTTCCGAGGCTTTTATAGAAACAGCACGAAGTTTATGTGTTAGATGTCTACGTAATCGGACCATTACAGGACATTAAAGAATCCCTCGGGATTGTTTTAGGTGCTATTACCATAATAAGAGGTTTCCAGAGAAATTTATTTCGTGATAAGACCAGTCCGAGAAAATTTACGAGATAAGGGGGAAAGGATATAAAAATGTTTAGCGGATACACATGGATTTTTACTATTTATGTAAAAGTACAATTCTTTCTTTGTCTGATAATGTTATAAAAAATTGTCTATGACGTCATAGTAGTAAACAAGTTTTTAATATTACATTTTCTTCGCACTTTAGTTACTTGTGTCAACGAACTTCATTGGAAGGAAATATTGACAGCTTGAATGTCTCCTTTCTATGAATTATCTGATTGAAAAATCTAGTATACTTAATACAGCCTTTTCTAGTAAATCCCCGTTGTTAAGTATATGACGTAATAAAATTAGTTAGCAATAAAAATACTGAAAATTTAAATACTTACTTGGAAAAGGGTTGAATTAGGGAACAACAGTTGTCTTCTACTTCGTTGTAAAACATCACTGTCTATGTCAGATTTACTAGAGCTGATCTTTGGTAGAATACAAAGTGAGATGATCACAAGTTTCGTACACATGTTATTAAACCAACGCTCATGTGTGGAGTGAACAATGGAATGGCCTTTGACTGCGTCAATTACGTATGAAAGCAATCGAATACAGTTTTAAGTCAAATAGTAAATAATTTTTGTTCCGGAAATTATTGTAGTTTTTTCATTATTTAAAAATAATGGAACCTCCATTTTAATTATTGAAAATTAATGCATGTTTTGTACAGAAAATGTGAAATGTTTAATTAGATTCAAAATTAAAGCTTGACATTGGCTAGTAGATAATTTAAAGTTTACTATTTTAAGTCAATGTGTATAGGATAGGACACTACTTAAAAATAATTTTATCGAAATTTAATTTAATTTAACAAAGTATCAAAATTAAAAATGTAACAAATTTTTACATTTCGTATTGCTTTTTATTAATGTTAGCAATATATTCATAACACGGAATAAGGCGATATTCCTAATGCGTTGAAAATGTCTTGAAAGATGTTTATTGTAGAACAAACAAATTAAGCTGTTGTCAGAATAGTGAAGTCATGTGACTGTGATTTAGAAAATAAACATATGTACACATTTGAGCGTAATAAAACTGAAAACTGCATTTTAGTGCAAACATTATTGAAACAAGAGAAACTTTTTAATATTATTACATCCATAATGAAAATATTTTTGCATTCAAATTGACTAATTAAATTTTGATTGTGTTAATAAAATAATGAGTTATGATACGATAAATAAAAACTATGAAAATCTGAAATAAAATAAAAAAAAAACTTTTTTTTTCATTGAGCATCGTTTCAACGAATTTATGAAACCAAACTTTTACTTTTACTTAAATTTATCATTAATTAATGTAAACACATCTTTAATTTATAATAATTAAATAATATTTTCAATAGTGAAGAAATACACTAGGCGATAAACTAAAAAAGAGAGTTAAGTAGAGTAAAAAGTCTGGTCAGGAAAATGGTGAATACGAAGATCGAGACTGAACGAAAAGGACCACTGCCAAGGATTTGAAGAACGCCTACGTACAAAGTATAGACAAATTCATTCTAATGATGCGGATAAAATTATTTGCCAGTGAATAAGAATTTCCAATGCGTTACTATAATAAGCGATGCAATCAAACAAGTCCCTTATTTTCGCAACGTATTTTGAAGCTAAACTCAAAATTTACTAGTCTGCTAGTTTTTTAATTAAAAAAAAAAATAGGACCCATCTGTAAGCACGATTAAAATGTATTTTTATCAAAATCGGAGCACCATGGGCGGAGCTTCACGGTAACATACATAAAAAAATACAATCGAATTGATAAACTCCTTCATTTTGAAGTCGGCTAAAATGTAAAAATATAGATACTTAATAAAAACTATTTATTAATACAATATTTACAAATATTTATAGATACTAGTGATTATGTGATTATGATAATATTTGTAATAGTTAGTCGGTAAATGTAGATACGTCCAATAGAGATAAAGGACAAGATGCGATGGACAATTCACAGTCTTGTTCAGATTTATTGTGCCATTTATCTGTAGCTGTTGATTTTTTCCTAAAAATAATAAAATTTACCGTTTTATTAGTGTCTGTTCCTGGATAAAAATTAATTAGAAAAACATGAAAAGTTAATTTATGTTTAAAATTAATTCAATTTGATATATTTAAAGAAGTCAATATGTTAATAATGATCACTTACTTGAATATAATTTTTAATATCTTATGATAGATTCCTTTCGGTTTTGTTATTTTTTCCATGTCACATATGGCTCGGCGTACGCAGTGAAATCCTTCAAGACCATTTCTGAAAATAATTAACATGACTGCATTTATTAATTTGCAGTTAAAATTTTTACTCGAATGACGCCTCTGTCTTCACATAATACATACACATATACAAAAAATAAAGACTCTATCATGAGTCTGTCAGGGTTTGAATATTTAACCTTAAATATTAATTTGTCTGCAACCTTTACATGTAAGGATAATTAGTGGATTAGTATATAATAAAAAATAATAATAAACACCTATTTAATAATATTTCCAGATTATTGTAAACAGTACGTCTGTGAAGATGATGGTACGGATGGAATGAATCGGGAGGTTCGTCCCAAGACACCTTGAAACCAACAGCGTGCGCGAAGTACTGATTCCATGGTACCATGTTGTCTCTAAAATTGAAACGGACCTGGAAAATGAAAAGAAGTAATCCAATAATTAAATAAATCAAAATACTATTTAATCATATGACTCGATAAGCTTTTAACTATATGGCTCTGGTATCGTAGAGTTATCAATCCATTTTTTGGCAGTGTGTATATTTGTTCCATAATTTACATTTTAAATCATTCCATTCGTATTCTTCTCAGATGTATTATAGGAATGGTCCCGGTGCGTTCCATTGGAGATCCCGGGTCCCTCACAGTTTTTTTTTTATTTAACTCCACTTATGCTATGTACAATATAATCTTATTTTACTTTGGGTTCTAAACTAGTTGCACTTGAGGATGGCCACCGAGGGGGTTTTAGTGAGTAGAAATCTCACAAAAGCCTGTCTTTGTCCCGAAAGGCAGGGTATCTTTTTTAAGATTTCCCCCTCGATAAAAAAGCTATGTTACAGGGATACAGTATATCAGGTTTGTAGGCAGTTTAAATTAATTATTGCTTATGTCATAAGTTATTATGAGGTTTTACTGTTATAACAAACATGTAAAGCCATATTTTCATCCCTTTAAATGTATTTAAGAAAACAGAAGTAATAATATTTCATTGAAACTTAAAATATTAATGGCAAAAATAATAAATAATACTTACAAAGAAATGTGATATATTACTGAAGCTTAGATATCTTTTGTACCTTTGATTTGTCAGTTTTCTCTCATTATTTCCTTCACTGTACTCGAAAGACACAAATAATATCAAACAAGTGTAACACACAAATATTATCTGGAATAATGTTTTCATTTTCTCTTATTTTTGGATTCCCACAAATATTTATTAACCGCTTTTGATTTTCAATTGTTTAATGCTTTTAATTACATTCTGCTATTTTGTTGCTATCCTAAAATTATATTTATAGATTATTTATTAATTGAATTTACATAAAATACGAATATGTAAGCAAATTACGTTAGTAAACTTATATTTAAGAAGGCCGAGTTTAAAGTCGTTCAATTATGTTATTTTTTTTTTAAGAAAAAAAGCCTATTTTGTTGAGGATATCTATCTGACTTTAAGTTACTTACCCTTAAAATGTACTTTTCAACTTCCGACACCTCATGACATTAATTTCTAAGCTCACCACTTCAAACAAATCAAACATATACTTAAGAAAAAAAAAACTTGAAAAAAAAAAAAAGAAAAAGAAATCTTGTTAAAACTTATTCTGTTTTGTTATATCATAACCAAAGAATACTTATTTTTTAGTAAAGAACTATATTATGTTTATTATATTTATATTTTCATACACTTTTACTTCATATTTTTACAACAAATAGAGTAAATTTGAATTTGGCACCAAATAAAATGTAGTTCTGTAGTTTGTAGCATGAATAGACAAGTTGAATACACAAGAGTGTTCAAAAACGTGATCTTCAAAAATTTCAACTAACGGTTTCAATAAGCTAATATTATATTTAATCTTCATTTATCAGCATCATTATTGCTCTGGTTTAACTGGGTTTGTGTAACCGGTGATAGAGTATTTAATTTATATACAGGTTGTTATAAAATGTGTCAGGGATAGAATAATTCTTGGAGTAAAATCAAAGAAAGTTTTTGTGAAATAGTTTTTTTTGTATAAGTGAGTAAATGATATTAGATATAACAGCTGATAGAGTACAGAAAAGGATAGTTTTTTTTCCATATACGTCACTTCTCTTGCCTTCCCAGCTCGCCAAAGGATGGAAAAGGCAAGGGGACAAGAGGTTTCGGGTTTTGAGACTCATTAAGCGCAAAACCTTGAAACCAGTATTTATCTTTAAATTCATAATAACCTCGTTATTTTTTAAATAGCTAATAAAATTCTAGACTCATCGACTAGCGCAGTACTTAAAGACGTAATAACAGCACGGGTAAATGCATTTTGCAGTACGGCTAAGACGCTCGCTCCTTTAAAGCAAGCTTGTATAATTGCAACAACTAATGAAGTTTCAGTCTGTCTGGGTGTAGTTAAAGTTTTGTTTGAGGTGGATTTACTCGAAGGTAGCTACAAAATACGGTAAATACATCATCAAAGCAATCTAAATGTAAAGACAAGAATATTAGATATTTATAAAGAAACAAAGAAAGGAGATTGGAATATGTATCCGGCGTTTTTGTTACATACTTTTAAGAGGAGATTGAACGGATTATTATGAAAGAAAACAATTAACTAATGCGGATTCAACTTTTTTCTATTTTTCTACATAAAAATTTTAAGAGTGCACTTACTAATATTATAAATACGAAAGTTTAGATGGATGGATATTCGAAGGTATTTCCGGAACGACTTAACTGATCTTGGTGAAATTTGGCACAGATGTAGAACAGTCTGGAAGTATATAGACTACTTATAAAGTTTTTTTAATTCCGCGCAGATGGACTCGCGAGGAAAAGCTAGTACTTTCATAAAATATATTGCCAGTCACATTATCATTGAAAAAAAAAATAGAGACAACAATATTTTGTTACGAGTGCCACGCCCGGCAGTCGAATTTCAGGGTAATAAATAGCAAGATTTCAAAACAAGGCGCTAGTTTTACGACTGTAATATTTAATCTGATACTTTTTTTAATTATTTGAATCATACTGTAGAAGGTTATGGACCTGCAGTTGACATAGTCTCACTTTTATATGTACTTTTTGAAATTTTCGTATCCAATATGTTAATCACGATTTTCAAATATAGATGAGCGTGTTTAACGAGTTTGAAGTTTACATTCGGCACGCGACCGATAATCTTCTTTACATATATTTAGTATACTTAATAGTACAATGATCTTTAAAATGTCTTGATCCTTGAGCCTATAAGATATTTTAAAATTTAATCTCGGATATTTTTTGGAATCTTTTCATTTTTGATCATGCTACATTTTGCATTTAAAAATATATAATTTTAAATGAAAATAATTGTAGAATGTATTTCAGGAAGCTTATGATTTAGCTATGCTTAGGTTTATATCATAATTTGTATCGTATTGTATAAATAAAATTGCACAAATTTTAGTCTAAGATAAAAGTCTATCTCTTTTGATGACAGAGGTAATTAACATGTATCAATTATAAAAGGTTGCCTAGCTACTATTATAGCTAGGCAACCTTTTATAATTGATCAACTAAGGTAACATTTTATTGGATGAATTAATTTCACTTTTATCAATAAACATCTAAGAATTAAGAATTTCTTTATGGCACACTATATTTAACCAGATTGTGTTGCCTTGGCTCTTTATATGTATTTATGGAGTCAGTGACTTCTTAGGATTAAATTAGGACTTCCGAACTGGTTATTTCGTTACCTCTTTCTATCATAGAATAATATTTTTGAATCGTTTCAGGGAATTATATGTTCCAAATGTAGAATATACCTTCACAAATTTAGATACTGAATTTAAAGTTCATTTAAGAATATCGTATCGAATATTTTCAAGGGGACATTTTGTACCTGTCGTTTATAGTAAGTAGTTCAAGACAGAACTCATGTTGTTACTGAGTTAAATCACAGAATAAAATGCCACATAATTTTTTACATATTTAATTTTGTGTACATATCAATAAGAGGAATCGAGCAATCGTATTTATTGAAGCATTGTTGAACGTTTTCGGCTTTGAGCGCTTCGATGTAGGGCGTCGCTTCCGGGACTACGGAACCGTCGTCATGGCGATCGTTTTCAGGGCTGAAAATGAAAGATATTTACATAAATGTGACAGCGTAACTGCAGGGTGCTAATTAATTTTTTTTTGGACTTTGTTTCATCAAAATTCATATCACAATGGGATATTTGATGTTACAGATTAACATAACAGGTTCGATTTTCTTAATTGAAAACTTTATGATATATATGTTTGTTCGATTGACATGAAGTACGTGGTTTTGTATATTTATCCCTTCCACTGTGATCTCCTAAATCCTTAACATCTCAATGGATTGGCGAGTGATGTGCCTTTGTATTCGCGTGAAGTACAATTACGGGCTTTTAAACATTCTTAATGAACTACTGAAGGACTGATGTT